>NC_049198.1:16825911-17078411 GCF_009769625.2 Cygnus olor | reverse complement strand
AATGGTATAAGGAGTGTGAAATGAAGGATTATGAAATACAGTAAAAAGCAAACAAACAAAAACCAACAACAAACAGAACAAAACAAAACACATCCCATAAGAATATGGATCTTTTTAAAGTTCATATGTCAGCCAATTAAGCACACTATTTAGCTGTTAAGACAAAACAAACAAACAACCAAAAAAAACAACCAACCAACCAAACAAAAAAAAAAAAAAACAAAGATCTCATCAGAAGAAGGTGTTTTTTTCCTTCCCTGCCAGCAGCTTGTAGATGCAAAAGGTCTTGTTATAGAGAAGGTTGCAAGTATAGCGGCAGCTGAGACTCAATCAGATAAACTGACATCTGTGACAGATAGCTCTCACACAGGAGGCACAAAGTCTTGCTTGCCTTTCTCACAGGAATGGTCCACCAGTATTACAGTATCTCTAATGCAGATACTAACATGCAGTTTTAGACTCATTCACAGGCTGAAACAAGATCACGTATACAGTGAAAAGACGAAGTCTTAAGCAGCATGGAACTTCAGTTAGTTTTCCTTATCACTTCTCTTCTACAGCTTTAATCAGGTGTTTTATTTATTAGAGGTTTGAACACAGTCTCAATGAATGGTCATTCATTTCGCTCATCCCCATCCGTTTTCTTACTTTTTAGGCTCCATAAAGGTCTGCTTTGTGCCATCAAATAGAAACTAAAAAAAAACAAACATATCAAACAAAAACACTTCGTAAAGTGAAAATAGGTCATATTTTTATAAATAAAACTGTTTGCAAAATATTTAAATGAAGGGTATTTAAAATTAAACTTTTCTTATATTAAAATGAATTTATACTGCAATGAGAAGTGTTAAGATACGATTTCCTAAGATTTTTTTTCCATAGAAAATCAGATTGCTAGACATTTCTTTTAGTTCTGAGCTGAAAATGAAAATGCCATTTCATAAAAAAAAGGAAGAATGTAATAAGAATCTTTGGAAAACTCTTGGAAAGATACAGAAGAAGACCCATTTAATAGAAAGGATTCAAGTCTTTTTATAAAAACTAGGTGAGCTTCATGAAAAGAAAGGGAAAAAAAAAAAAAAAGTGTATTGGACCAAGGAATAGGACCCAAACACTAATAATAGGGAACTAATGAACAATCTTGTTGTGGTGAGATGGGGGTCAGCCTCTTCTCACAGATAACTAGTGACAGGACAAGAGGGAATGGCCTCAAATTGTGCCAGGGGAGGTTCAGGTTGGAAATTAGATAAAATTTCTTCTCAGAAAGAGTGGTTAGGCATTGGAACAGGTTGTCCAGGAAAGTGATGGTATCATCGTTCCTGACGGTGTTTAATGAAAGGTTAGATGTGGTACTTAGGGACATGATTTAGTGGGTAATATTGTTGGACCAGATGATCTTGGAGGTCTTTTCCAATCTTAATGATTTTGTGAGTACATGATTTACAGTGTCAGAGTAAAGGAATGACATTATTTCTTTCTGGAAAATCACTCCAAGAAGAATGTGATATAACAGTGTAAGAAACATCCAGAAAAGAATTTCTACACCAAGTGAATATTAAATTGAAGAATATTAAATTTAAAGAAAATTACAAATTACAAAAAGAAACAAATAACAGCAACAACAACAAAACTGGTGTCATATTACAAATACAAATATTGCTTAAGAAGAGATACTAATTTTGAGCATGAGTTTCCTGTTCTTTCCATTGTCTCTAAACTGTACTTGAGTTCTGATTCCCTTTTTCTTCAGATGTATTTCTTTTTCATCTAATTAAAAGAACTTTCCACCTAATTAAAAGAACTTTATCTGAAGCAAACTAGTTGTAAGAACTTTAAATTCATCCCTAAATGGCTCAAAATAATTAAAAACTTCACATATTGTTTAGGGTGGCTTTCTGTGAATTTTGAGATATCCAATTGACCAAAAACTGTATTGTCTTTTAATTTAAAATTGCTTTTCACCTGTAAAGAAACTGGAAAAAACAAACACTGTGATATAAACAAGAGTTGCAATAAGCAACAGTAGTAGTATTAATTATGAAAAAATATTTACACTTTTTGGAACTAAGCATGGCATTAAATGTTAATTTTAAGATTAAAAATGTTTGATCTCTTCCTTCACTGAAAGATCTACTTATTAATAAAATTCAGATCTCTTTTTATTTTCTGGAGCTCTTACAAAAACAAAAGACTCAGTCTCAATACCTTCAGGAGCTGCTTCAAAACGGATTATTGATATTCTGGCCCACAGCTCTCGGAGGATAGAGTATCAGCTGCTTCAAAGGGTGGCGCCAACCTTACTCTTCTATGCACCACAAACCAGAATTAATTGCAAATCAATCGAACAAAGTACAACTGATCAGTAAACCAATTAGTAATTTTAGCTGTTCATCCTGTCTTCATTTACTAAGGGGAAAGATGTGGGATGAAGGAAAGAGATTTCTAGTTAGAATTTTTTTCACCCTGCTAACAAGGATGTCCTTGTAAAAACACTTCAGTCAGGGACATATCCAAGTTAGGCAACTCCAGCAGTTCAATTTTATTCTCTCTCTCTCTCTCTTTATTTTTTTTTTTAATTGTTATTTTTCTCATCTGTATTCCTTCAGATATTAACCAAAAGATCATGTGCTTCTTGCTCTCCTGGTCATTTATTTATCCCTACTAAGAAACAAGAGGACAACACAAATTACATGTACGTCACCTCCACTGTAGGTAATATTCCTTCTAAGGCACACAAAAGTATGGGTACAGCTAAGGCAGAGGAAAATCTGACTAAAGACTAGTTACACTTTTTTTTTTTTTTTTTTTTTTTTTCCACCTAAAGATGTTGAGAAATGTTTCATACTATACTGACGTTTCTATTGTACATCCTTCTTTTGCCAAGGAAACATACTTTACTATATATTTCACAGAATCACAGAATTGAAGGGGTTGGAAGGGACCTCGAAAGATCATCGGGCCCAACCCCCCTGCCAAAGCAGGTTCCTTAGAGCAGACTGCCCAGGTAGGCCTCTAGAGGGGCCTTGAATATCTCCAGAGGAGACTCCACAACCTCCCTGGGCAGCCTGTTCCAGTGCTCCACCACCCTCACTGTGAAGAAGTTCTTTTGCATGTTGGTGCGGAACTTCCTGTGCTCCATTTTGTGGCCATTGCCCCTTGTCCTGTCCCCACAAACCACTGGAAAGAGGTTGGCCAAATCCTTCTGTCTCCCACACCTCGGTTATTTATACACATTGATGAGATCCCATCTCAGTCTTCTTTACTCCAGGCTGAACAGACCCAGGTCTTGCAGCCTTTCCTCATAGGGAAGATGCTCCAGGCACCGTATCATCTTTGTGGCCCTCAGCTGGACTCTTTCCAGGAGATCCCTGTCTTTTTTGTACCGGGGAGCCCAGAACTGGACACAGTACTCCAGGTGAGGCCTGACCAGGGCAGAGTAGAGGGGGAGGATCACCTCCCTTGACCTGCTGGCCACACTCCTTTTAATGCACGCCAGGATCCCATTGGCCCTCTTGGCCACCAGGGCACACTGCTGGCTCATGGTCAACCTGTCGTCTACCAGGACCCCTAGGTCCTTCTCCCCAGAGCTCCTCTCCAGCAGGTCATCCCCCAGCCTGTACTGATACATCCGGTTGCTCCTTCCCAGGTGCAGGACTCTATACTTGCTCTTATTAAACCTCATTTGGTTTCTTCCTGGCCATCTCTCCAGCCTGTCCAGGTCTCACTGAATGGCAGCACAGCCTTCTGGCATGTCAGCCAGTCCTCCCAGCTTTGTATCATTGGTGTACTTGCTGAGGCCAGACACTATTCCCTCATCAAGGTTGTTGATGAAGATGTTGAACAAGACCAGGCCCAGCACCAACCCCTGGGGAACACCACTAGTCACAGGTCTCCAGCCGGACTCTGCGCCGCCGATCACCACCCTCTGAGCTCTGCCTGTCAGCCAGTTCTCAACCCACCTTACTGTCCACTCCTCTATCCCACACTTTCTCATCTTTACTATCAGGATGTCATGGGAGACAGTATCAAAAGCCTTGCTAAAGTCAAGGTGGATGACATCCACTGCTCTCCCCACATCTACCTAGCTGGTGATGCCATCATAGAAGGCAACGAGGTTGGTCGAGCACGACTTCCCTTTGGTGAATCCATGCTGACTACTCCTCATAACATTCTTCTCTTCCAATTGCTTGGAGATGACATCCAGAACAAGCTGTTCCAACACCTTTCCAGGGACAGAGGTGAGACTGACTGGCCTGTAGTTTCCCGGATCCTCCTTCTTGCCCTTCTTGAAGACTGGAGAAACATTGGCTGTCCTCCAATCTTCAGGCACCTCTCCCGTTCTCCAGGACCTTTCAAAGATGATAGAGAGTGATTCGGCGATCACCTCTGCCAACTCCCTTAGCACAGGTGGATGCATCCCATCGGGACCCATGGATTTGTGTGCGTTGAGCCCACTCAGACACTCCCGAACCACTCTCTTGTCAACCAGGGGGAAACCCTCCATTTCCCAGCCCCTTTCTCCTCCCACCAGGGTTGAGGAGTTCCAGGGGGGAGTCCTTGAAGCAAAGACTGAAGCAAAGAAAGTATTCAGTATCTCCGCCTTCTCAGCGTCTCTTGTAACCAGGACACCCCCCTCATTCAGTAAGGGACCCACATTTTCCCTAGTTTTCCTTTTACTGTTTACATACTTAAAAAAAACCCTTCTTATTATCTTTTATCTCTTTTGCAAGCCTCATCTCTAGGTGGGCTTTAGCCTTCCTTGTCGTGTCCCTGCAGGCCCTGACAACACTTCTATACTCCTCCCAAGAGGACAGGCCCTTTTTCCACATTTCATAGACCTTCCTCTTCCTTTTGATCTTATCTATGAGCTCCTTGCTCATCCACGCAGGTTTCCTGCCCCCGTTCCCCGATTTCCTACTCTTAGGGATGCACCGACCCTGAGCTTGGAAGAAGTGCTGTTTAAATGTAGCCCAGATCTCACAAGAACTCTTGCCTTCTAGCAACCTAGCCCATGAGATACTCCCAAGCAGGTCCCTGAAGAGGTCGAAGTTGGCTCTTCGAAAGTCCAGGGCAGCAATCCTGCTACTAGCCTTACTTCTTCCACCAAGTTCCATCTTGAACTCCACTCTCATGGTCGCTGCATCCCAAGCTGTGCCCAACCTTCACATCCCTAACAATCCCATCCCTGTTGGTAAGGACAAGGTCCAGAAGCACCCCCCCGCCTCGTCGGCTCCTCCACCACCTGCATCAGAAAATTGTCTTCAACGCATGTAGGAACTGTTTGGACTGCGCGTGCGTGGCCGAGTTGCTTACCCAACAGATGTCTGGATAATTGAAGTCCCCCATGAGAACCAGCGCCCATGATCTTGAGGCTACTACCAGCCGCTTGTAGAAGGCCTCATCAACCTTTTCCTCCTGATCTGATGACCTGTAGTACACCCCCACAACAGTGTCCCCCATACCAGCCCACCCCTTAATTCTCACCCACAAGCTCTCCACTTGTCCTTCATCCTCCCCCAAGTGGAGCTGGGTACACTCTAATTGCTCCCTCACATAAAGGGCAAACCCACCCCCTCGCTACCCCAGCCTGTCTTTCCTAAAAAGGACATAGCCCTCCATGACAGCGTTCCAGTCATGCGAGCTGTCCCACCATGTCTCTGTGATTGCAACGAGATTGTGGCCCTGTGACCGGACACAGATCTCGAGCTTATACTGTTTACTTCCCATGCATTTGAAAGGGGCCCATCATTATAAGTCTTCAAGACGATCCTCTGGTGAAGTTGTTTACAGTTCTGAAAGCTAATGGAAACCAAGAGAAATGTAAATTAAAAACATGGAAAAAGCTCTTTGACTTTACAGGAACAGCTAGTATTTGGCCTCTGAATACGGATTAAGTGAGTATGATGCTAAAAAAAATAAATTTAAATGTATGCACACTATAGGCAGAGCGTCTATACAATTCATTCTGTAGAAAACCTGAGAGAATATCTAATTCAACACATTTATTTGACCAGTTCTGAAAGAAGATGGCAGGAAGAGTCACAATTTTTCAATGTATGTAAATATATTGTCCTATAAAGAGTAATACAATGGTATGAACTGGTGAGTGTCAGTTATTGGATGGATGGAATGACATACAAAAAACAAGGGAACAGTAGTATTCCAGCCACCTATGCTTAACATAGCTGTCCAAGGTGGAGGTGTTCATTCTTATGGCTTCACTGATGACGCTGGAACAATCTTTTTCATCTGAATTGTCCATCTTCAAAGAAGTGCGTGATACACATGAGTTTGTCACTATTTTAGAATCTACTTAGAGCATCCAAAAGTCAAACATCTGTTCCCCTACCCATTGATTACCATCCTGATGCTCATTGGATTATTTCTTTGTTGTTTCAGAGGAATTCGTGGCCACCTCGAGACAACCTGTACCTTTACTCTAAAAAGGCAGCTTTTGCATTCCGATTTCTGCTCTGAACTAAATGAGGAAGATTGAGAGATTAGAACCTACATCTTCCATATTCTAGATAAGCGTTCTGGCTCCTCTGAGTTTCAGTTGAACAACTTAATAGTTTTAAGTTACTTAAAAGTGTATTATTTTGGAAATGTCTGTATTTTTTAAGGTTTCTATCTATCACTATCAGTATAAGTACTGCACAGTTCTAACAAAGAAACGGTTCATGTTGCACGTACATTTACCTAATCTTTCTCATTATTCCAAACATAGGTCATTCTACTGAACAGCTGTTCAACTGAATATATTAATCACGGTCAAAACACAACAGAGTTTATTTCATTTAACAGTCTGTCTTAGGAAGAAATGTAGTTATATGAAAAATCAATTGAAAAAAAATAATTATTATTTTTTAAAATTTTAAAGTCTTGGAAATAAGTTTCTAGGATGTCAAAATGCATGTACAAGATTTTTGAAGTTCTCTTAAAGAATTTTAGGGGACTTATTTTGCAGTGATTAGGTACCCAGGATTAAGATGTCAAATACTGTTTATTACTAATAGACTCTTATTAGGTTTCTAATTCCATTCTACATATATTAGGTTTCTAAATATATAAGCTCCTATAGACTCCTTATTAGTTTTAATGAGAGAGAAAACAAACAGACAAAAATACCCCACCACCATCAACCAACCCCCCCCCCCTTTTTTTTTTTTGTACGTAGGTTGTTTTGTTCATTTCTTCTTCTTCTTCATAAAACAAATACATTTTACACAGAGACAGAAAAGTTTTAACATACATTCTGGATTCATGACAGTTCAAATACACAAACAGAAACAAAAAAGAACAGATTTTTTTTTTGAAGGAAACAATATATTTTGTTTAAGACTGTTTATTACTTAAACATTGAAAAGTGAACTCCAAAAGCCTGACTGTGACAGCAGCACCTTTTGCCAGCTGATTGAAATTAACATTTTCTTTCACTTGTTCTAATGAAGACCAATGGGAATTGTGGAATTTGTCAAAGATATCTCAAATTGCTCTGTTTGAGTGTTTGTGATATCATCTTCTACTTTATCCAACAAAAAGTTTCATCTAACTTGTGAACAACTCCTTTCTTAATATGCTCTTTCAAGAAGTGCTTGTACTGATAACTTCTCTGAGAGCATCTTAATAGAAAACACTGCAATTAGCAATAAAAAAGGAAATAATTTATGATGAAAGATTAATATATAGTGGGAGTGACCCTGACAACGTGAATACAGAGGTGTTGTCACCAAGCAGTCAGTGACTAAACACTCTTAGATGTTACTGTTTGTGTGAAATAATGACTGCATTTTTCTACCAGGAAAGGGACAGATCTTGAACGTACCTAACATAATGACAACAAGATTTTCATTGTCTGGCCCTACAGGGACAATCTGTAGTTTATAGGCAGGATGCCTGGAGACTGAGATGCATTAGAAAGAAGCTCATAAATGATGCAAGGAGGATCCTAGCTGCAGTTGCAGAAGTCCTGTGCATGGGAGATGTCTGGATCACCACACACTCCAGGACCTGGCATTACATTCAGCAGACCAATGCCCTACTTCTTCCTGAGGACTAACACTTTCTCAAGAGCACTGTTCGCTGGGCTTGGTTTGTTGAATAATCTGGAATTTCCTGAATCTCTGAAGATGTTTAAACTCTTATCTACCATTAAAATACTGTAATCACCAGGCAGTTTGCAACAAGGTAAATAACAAGTCATGTTTGCTGAATATCATTATATGTATGCAAAGGATTGAGGAATACTAGCATATGGTGAAAATCCACGGTACTGTGAATTGCAATGTATCCTGGAGCTCTGGTCTGCTGATTCTCCAGGTCAGGGCCTTGACTGCATTTTGGCATGAGCTATTCTTCACTAAACACTCATAGGTGAGGTCTGGAAAGTGAGCAAATACTTCAATAACCTAGAGCTGAAGCTTGGCCAAGGTTATTACGTATGATGCATCTGCTGCATAACTGTAATTTTACGGCTATTATACATGACAGTTCTTCTATACTCAGTTTAATCTAGTTATTAGATATATGCCCATAAATTTCAGACTTTCTTTTTAAATGGATTGCAAACACATTAGGAAGATATAAATTAAGCGCTACTATGTTTAAGAGAAAAGTTTAGTATTGAAGTTTTATTGTAAAGTATTTAAAACCTCTTAATTTTAGCTTCAATGCTGTGAATCAAATGGTTGAAGAATCACAGGTCACCTGAAATGTTCTTTTATATGGTGCCATTCAGAAAAGTGATGTATTACTTGACTTTCATTGAAGAAAGAAAGAAAAAATAAAACTCGAAATAAAAGTTATATATTGTGTTTTTTTCTTGGGTGATTAATGGGCTGTTTAACTGAAAGATGTGTGTGTGGTATTTCATCTTTGTTAATGTAAGTATTGCAGAGAAGATAAAGAATGTAGACATTTAGAAAGAGAAATTATTTTTGGTGTTTCAAATGTGCTTGCAGCAACAAGGAATTTGACTCAGTTTTTAATGTACTTGGGCAGCTTGAATATGGATTGATTTTAATATACTTGCTCATGGTTTACTATACTGTGGTCAAGATTAGGTTATGCAGTACATACAAACACACTATGATTTTGGGCAAATGCATTCTTAGAATATTTCACTTGTTATTTGCTCTTATTTTAGCTGAGATTGTACAGAGTCTCAGGTTTATGATGATTCCCAAGCTTTTTAAATTTATTAGAGCAGGCAAACAGGGAGATACTGCAGCAAGGTGATGGGAAATATAAGCTGCCAGCATGGCAGCAGAGGAATGGGATAGTTATGGAGAGAGCTATGTAATGTAGCTAATGTAGCTAGGTATCTCCATCTCTGGGTTTAGAACGATGACCCTACTGGGAATGACAATAAAAAGTTAATTGACCCCTACCTGTGATTAATCTTCCTAATGATATAAGTATGTTTACAGTAATAAAACGAAGTGCCTGGGATGCTTTGGTTTTGATATCAGCTGGTATGGGTCATGATTAGTTTTACAGAAGTCACTTAGAACTTGTTTGCCATGTCAAAAGATATCCTGTCTTCATAAACATTAGAAATATGTTTAGTTATTACCTCATTTTTGCCTGCTCCCCAAAACATAAGTTCCCCTTTCTGCTTTTCTACCCAAACTTTCTGTGTGAGTAAGGCACTGCCCAATTGAAAAACCTTCAGAAGAGTGGCCTTTTATCTAGCACATGATCCCGGAAGAGGTCACTTCTGCCTCCTGTCAACCCCTGTGTTCGTACTGTTGTGTTTGTGAGTCATAATAGGCATTCTTTTTCTGAAGTGACGGGATAAAAAGTGGACCATGACACAGAGGCACTAACTGTAGGAAGGTAATGTGTATATACATGTGTTGCCTATATCAAAAATGCTGTTTAAAGAGCAAGCTGAATTAACATGAAAACAACTTCCTTTGGCAATATGGCCGAAGGTAGCCTAAAGAAACAAAACACTTCAAGGCACAAGCTTATTAATACTGAAAATCTCCAGACGTACTGTTCCTGTCACATTTAATTTAACTAATAACATAAACACTAACACAGTCTTACATGATGGTGATGATGATGATGATTTATTTATGAACAAAAATTATTTCCATCATACTCTATAGAAGTTTCAATTGCTTTGTAACTGAAGTGAAATGCACTTTTAAAGTCCTAGAAAGCACCTTATTTTAATTATTTAGACATGTAGGAAGATTAGACCTCTTAAAACATAGGTTCTTTTCAAATGATACAGTTTTAATTTGAATATATTTTCTCATATTGTTTCTTTCTATGGTCAGATTTTTTTTCAGTCATATTTTTATACTTTTCTGCATTATTATTAAATTCAGAGTGGGCATTAAAAAGTCCTTGTAATTAAATGTATATACATGAAAGCACTTAATGTAAACTCTCAAAAGAAAGACTTTTTTCAAATACATCATAGTCCTTTCACCTCCCCAATGGAAAATGAATTCTCAAACATTTTCACAAACTTGGTGATATAAAAATGTCTTATTCTTCCAAACAATTGAATAAATCATAGCAGTTTTCTAAAGTTCTTGCATTTACCAAGAATAGATGACAACCATATATTCACTAGATTGGTTTGGAAATCATCTGACACTTTCCACATCTCGTGTGAAAATGTTAATTGATTAAACTGAAATAGTTCATGGTGATGAGTGTATTTTATTGACTATTCACTTAAAACTATTTCAGAATGGCTTTCACATTTGCTAACCAAAGAAGTTTTCTTGCCTTAGTTCAAAATAGTTCTTTTGTTAAGCAATTTTAACAAAGTTTGGGGGGGAGGGGAGGGGGGGAGGGGAGGAGAAGGGAGTAAAGAAAGCAAGCCATTCTAAACGCTATGAATTAAAAAAATATTATGAAATGAATTGAAATATTGTGATAATATTATGATCTCTTTTTTAAATCTAATTATTATTTTTTTAAATACTGAGATTCAATTTTATTTAGATTCAAGATAAAATAGAATGTTTATAATTTCAAAATTTTCCATAGAATGAGGAGATAGTTTCCAGAAAACTCTATCAAATATAAAATATACTAAGGATTTAAAATAGCTTTTTTTTTTTTTTTTTTTTTTTTGAAAGGATGGTTTTTCAGATGTTGTTTTTTCTGGTCTTGATTGAGACTGGGGTCTTATGCAACACATGGTTTTGTCTTGACAACGTCTCAGTCTACCAGTGTCTCTTCGGCTTTTCACAGGTATTTTAAAAAGCTCTGGCTATGTCCTGATTCTTTTCAGATTATTATTATTATTATTATTATTATTATTATTATTATTATTATTATTATTTGTGGCACAATAACACTTTTTAACCAACAATATATAACTGATGATGACTGTATTAATTTATTCTGTGAGACAGTCATACTGTTGGGAGAGTCGGCACCCTACAGATTTCTGCTCATTTGGAAAGGGAAACAGGATTTGAGAAGCTGACCTACAAAAACTTAGGGACCTGCTTTTCTTGCACATATTTTCATACTAAAGTATGGATGGTGATTTTTCTTCCCAGGTTGAATGACTCATGAAGTGACCCCAGCATGGGATGAAAGGGCCCTGCTTCAAATTCTGATTCCAGAATCAGGAGTCAAGAGCTTGATTTCAGTCAGTTTGCCTAATTGTTTTATTGATATGATTTCAAGATGTCTACATAAACACTCAGTATTACATGTGCAAAGTTAGGCCAAAAACACACACATACAGAAAGAAAGAAAGAAACAAACAAAAAAACAGCTGGAAAAACATCTTCTGATTTTATTTTGTTGTTGTTGTCTTTTGGAGACTAGCAACCTGACTACATACTGCAGATCAGTCAAATGGTGCCATTGGAGAGTTAGCATTGTTCCTTCAAAATTTAGTGCAGAAAGACTACAGATTTAATATTTTGTATCTTCATTTTTATTTACTATATCTGAGATTTTTGTAGTGACAAACTACTGAAACATGTTTAAGGAAATTTTAATATGCAAGGTGAATAACAAGATGAATAGTAATATAGATATTTATGGATCCTTTCATACAGATCCTGTGAGCTAGCATTGTTACTGTATCAGGCAATAAGGCTTTGCTTCTTGATCTGTGGCTGGAGCTTTTCCTCACAATATGAAAGCCATCATCAATCTTATCTGCTAAAATATTTTGGTCTTTAGTTCATGATGTGGGGAGAGTCTGAAGCACTTAAATATTGTCCAAGCAACAACAGAAATATAGAGAAAGAACAGACACAACCTAAGGAGCTTCTCTTTTCCTTCTATTTCTGATATAGGTTCTAGAAGCAGCGTAGTAAAACTTCTTTATTGTTCTGTCAGTTCTCCATCTCCTCTTACAAAAGAAAATGTCTGTATTTTTGTCCCTGGGTCTTCCTGGGGAAATGATTTTCATCTCTGCTTCTTTTGCTCCCCATTCATCTTGTATTCTGCCCAGCTCTATGTTCACATACAGGTCTTCTTCCTGTATCCAGATATAGCCTCAATCTTCTCTTCATATCTTCTGGAGTCCCAGTCTAGACCTCCCCAATTTTGACGGCAGCACAATCAAACTTTACAGGGTTTGAGCACAGGTTATTATTGGGTACAGTTTGTGCACTAATTTCCTTGTTCCAGTCCTCTGAAGGTGAAGTGCATTTCTGATTCTGGGAAGGTTTGTGGGAATTCTCCAGGGTGACTAAAGACTGCACTAGCAGCAAATAAAACAAGTCCAAGATTAATTATTATGGGAACTATATTCAGAGTACAAACTGCACATCTTATCAAATACAGCATGCCATAACATGTAAAAATGTTATTTACATTTTTAGTATTTACATATCTCTTTTTATTTGTTGTAACTCTTCTGTTCCTACTGTTGAAAAAAAAAAAAAAAAGAATGCAAAAGAATTAACTTAGAATCATTCCAAATACAATACACTAAATACTTATCAGATTCACTTTTGATATTTGTTCTTCTATTAACTTTTTAGTGAATCTTATTTAAGAAACAGCAGGCCAGTAAGAGTGCTGCTCTTGAGCCATTCACTTCATTTGCCAGTACTTGAAATTCCAATTGGCACATCGATTTATATAGGCTGAGGAGATGAAGTATGGGGGAAAAAGGTATTTTAGAAAATATTAGACAATGTAATAAAGATTTGGAGGATATCAAGGTCTTCTAAAGTCTACTTATCAGAAAAAAAATTGCTGGGTTATTCCTAGGACTGAAGGTCCAAGTCTTTCTTTGTTCATTAACTGAAAGGAATCTGATGCATTCCAGTGAGCTTCCTTGCCATGGTATCTAAGAGATAACAGGTTGTCCATATGCTAGAGTAAGTGACATGAAACATTGAAGTGGGGTTCAAATAAACACAAACTGAAGAACTGTCATACAGTTAATGCTTGCTAACATAAGAAAATTTTGGTTTGTTTGTTTTTCTGTGTTTTGTTGTTGTTGTTGTTTGCTTGTTTGTTTCCCCTTTAAACAAGACCTGTCAAGCAAATATGATACTCTTTTTTTGATAAGATTTCGGTTAGGTTAGTAAAGGTAACCAAAGGGATGTAATAAGTCTGGATTTTTACCAATGTTTGTGGTAACTGTTTCAGAAACAAGCACTATGCAGTATTAATAAAATACATAGAATCATAGAATCATGAAGGTTGGAAAAGACCTCCAAGACCATCTAGTCCAACCATCCCCTTACCACCAATATCACCCACTAAACCATGTCCCCAAGCACCATATCCAACCATTCCTTAAACACCCCCAGGGATGGTGACTCCAGCACTTCCCTGGTCAACCCATTCCAATGCCAGACTACTCTTTCTGAGAAGAATTTTTGCCTAAACAAGAGACAGAAATAAAGAGAAGGCTGTCTTGCTGAAAAGAAAGTTTAATGCATAAAGCTCACAAATATCAGAGCCCAGAATGTAATGGACACTTACATTCATTCCTGCCTATCAGAGAACCCTTAATAAAGCCACTGTAATATGTTGCCTTTTACACATATAGTTGCTTCCCTCTCTCCCCGGTGTCATTCCTGATCTTCCTTTTCTCTTCAGTGGCACAGTGACAACATCAGGGAATAATCAGAGAAATGGTAGCAGAGACAGTGGCAAACAAGTTTTGGAGTGTAAGAAAAGTCTTCAGTTTAAAACATCCGCTCTCCATTTTTTAAAATAATAATAATAATAATAATAATAATAATAATAATAATAATAATAATAATAAAAGTAAAAAAGTCAAAATACAATATACTTCATTATGGATACCAATGGAAAAAGTTACAGTCAAAGAGTTACAGTCATCCATTTTTCAGACCTCCTACTGCTAATGAAGTTTGCACTATTGGATTCTCAGCAGCAGCCTTTACCAATATTCCCAATGCCAATTTTCAGAAGTGAGCAACAACTAAACACTAAAGGTATCTACCCATTTCTTTTCACTCAGTTAATACATTTAGTAAATAATAACTGATGGGGAAGTAGAGCACAGCTGAGATTCAGAACACTAACTGCTGAGTGACAGATGAAGCAACACATGCCCATCACTTCAGATGGAACTGCTAGTGAAAGCCATAAGGTCTGCACCTGTCACCACTGCACTGAGATTAGTTACTCAGTGTGTGAAACCAGGCCAGTGCAGAATGCTGTTTCACACCAGGCAATCTGAATACATGCTTTCTTTAGAAAATATAATGTTTCTGTTGGCAATTACCTTTGCATTTAGTCCCTTACTCTTTCCCTTCTAAGGAGGATTTTTCCCTGGCGGTCCCCTGTACTTTGCCACATCTTTTGCCATGTTTTCTCTGAAATGTATGCCCTTTGGATCCATTAAGTTACAGCAGCATAAGATATCCATTTTCGTCCAATTTTTGTAGGCTTCTAAAAGGAATTTTGTAACAGGATCCAGGATCAGGAAAGCCAAGGCACTGACAGAATTAAACATGGCGAGGGATGCAAAACAAACAAACAAACAAACAAAACAAAATAAAAACAAACAAACAAACAAAAACAAGAAGGGATTCTATGGTCTGCAGGTACATTGGCCACAAAAAGAAGGCTAGGGAGAGTGTAGCACCTCTGAAAAATTAAGATGGAGAAATGGTAACAACAGATGTGGAGAAGGCAGAGGTACTTAACAACTTATTTGCCTTGGTCTTCACTACTGGTCAGGCTTTCTACATCTCTTGAGACCCTGAACATCTAGATGGGGTCTGGGAGAGCAGAGTCCCTCACACTATAAGTGAAGAGCAAGTTTGGGACTTCCTGACGTAACTTAACAACTACACGTCTATGGGGCCTGATGACATGCATCCCAGGGTCCTGAGGGAACTGGCTGATGTAGTCACCAAGCCACTCCCTGTCATATCTGAAAAATCATGGCAGTCAGGTAAAGTGCCTGGTGACTGGAAAAAGGGAAACATCACTCCCATTTTTAAAAAGGGTAGAAAGGAAGACCCAGGGAACTACAGACCAGTGAACCTCACCTCTGTGCCTGGCAAGGTCATGGAAAAAATCCTCCTGGAGGCAATGTAAAGGCACATGAAGGATAAGGACGTGATCCAGGACAACAAGCAAGGCTTCACCAAGGGTAAATCATGACTGGCCAATCTGGTGGCCTGCTATGAAGGAGTAACTTCATCAGTCAACAAGGGAAGACCGACCAATATCATGTACCTGGACTTCTGTGAGGCCTTTGACACGACATCCTAATCTCTGTATTGGAAAGATATGGATTTGAAGATGGACCATCCAGTGGATAAGGAATTGGCTTGATGGCCACATCCAGAGAGTAGTGATCAATGGTTCTACGTCCAGGTGGAGGCTGGTGATGAGCGGTGTCCCTCAGAGGGTCTGTCCTGGGATCGGTAGTGTTTAATGTCTTTATCAATGATATAGACAATGGTATCGAGTGCATCCTCAGCAAGTTTGCAGATGACACCAAGATGAGTGGAGCAGTTGATACAACAGAAGGAAAAGATGCCATTCAAAGGGACCTGGACAAGCTTGAGAAGTGGGCCCGTATGAACCTAATGAGGTTCAGCAAATCCAAGTGCAAAATGCTGCACTTGGGTCCGGGCAATTCCAGACAGGAGAACAATCTGAGCCACCAGTATGCACTTGCAGCCCAGAAGGCCAACTGCATCCTGGGCTGCATCAACGGATGAGTGGCCAGCAGGTGGAGGGAGGTGATTTTCACCCTCTGCTCTGCCCTTCTGAGGCTCCACTTGGAGTACTGTGTCCAGATTTGGGGCCCCCAGCACAAGAAAGATGTGGACCTGTACCAGTGAGTCCACAAAGATGATTTGAGGGCTGGAGCACCTCTCCTGTGAAGAGAGGCTGAGAGAGCTGGGGATGTTCAGCCTGGTGAAGAGACGGCTCCGTGGAGACCTCATTATGACCTTCCAATACTTAAAGGGTTTTTGTAAAAAGGATGGAGAAGGACTCTTTACTCAGGTAGGTAGTGGTAGGATAAGGAAGAATGGTCTTAAACTAAAAGAGCATAGATTTAGACTAGACAGTAGGGGAAAATTCTTCGCTGTAAGGGTAGTGAAGCACTGGAACAGGTTGTCCAGAGAAGTTGTGGATACCCCATCCCTGGAGGTGTTCAAATCCAGGTTGGATGGCACCTTGGCCAACCTGATCTAGTGGGTGGTATCCCTGCCTATGGCAGGATGGTTGGAGTTAGATGATCTTTAAAGTCCCTTCCTATCCAAGATGTTCTATAATTCTATGATAACTATAACTGTCAGGTTTTTCTTTGGACCTAGTATATGAGTAATAGCATAATGTCTTAATAGATCTGAAGTACATTAATGTATGAAAAACAAACAAACAAACAACAACAACAAAAATGCCTTTAACTATTTCATTTCCTATTAATTTCCATCTAAAGCTGAGTACTTGCCAGAGAAAAGATGAATCTTTCCTCTGTATCTGCTACAGTTAAATTATATGTAATTATTACATAATTGCAGATGTGCTGTCTTTCTTTGCAGGATAATCATAGGTGTAGCTTAAAAAAGCTGCAGGTATTTAGGTTAAACAGCCTGGCAGGTCAAGTGCTCAGAATACCACAAGAAATTATCCTGCATATGTGCTGAAGATCCTCATTAGCATTTAGCATGACAGCTATATCTCCAAAGAGAGGAAATGAAGATCTCTCTGCATAAAGATGTCTATTAACATGTGATGAGAGGGAGAAAGAGAGAGAGAGAGAGAGAGTTTTTGGTTAGAGCTTAACTGCTAAGGATCTGTTGCAACTATTAGGGTTACACTATTCACATTTCTTGGCTGAGAGGTGTCTTAGTCTACCAATAAGGTTATTGGGTTTAACAGGGCTACTCACTACATCTGGTGTATCAATAGCAGATAGATTGCAGAGAGAAGTTAGGCACCTCTGAGGATAATGCCATGATGTCTAAAATGCCCAACTAGCAATCCAAAACTGAGCCTCTGATACCAAACTTCCTGACTTAATAAATTTGGTTTCATATGTATTGTGTGGGGATAACTAATTTCCTTGCTAAGCTTAAATTTCCATTCACCAAATATTTAATATAATTCTAACCTAGCTTTTACCTTTCTTTGGCAGTACTAGGCCACTTAGTTTAGACTAAGTAGTCGCACATTTTGGAAGAAAAAGGCAGGAACAGGAACTATTATCTTCTGTGATCAAGATTTCTAGGTAACCACTACCAGTCCAATAAGTAGCTGCTACCAGCCATAAGCAGCCTGTCCTGATGGTGATATATGTTTGTATATTGCCTGATTTTCCTACAGCTCTTTTCAAATTCACTTGCCCCAGCAGGACTGTCAGAATTTGAATGGCCTCCTCCAGGTCCTTTTTCTTTTGCCTGTATTTCATGCACAATACACTTCTCTTTGTATCGTGTTTGATATATGCTTTACACCCTTCTCACTGAAAGGACTGGGTTCATATTAAAATATTGTTTTTTGTACTCTCTCTCTTTTTTTTTTTCCCTAGCCTTTGATTTTTTTTTTTTTTAAATCATATTTTTAAATGATATTCCAAATCTTTTTTTTTTTTTTTTTTTTTTTTTTTTAAATAGTACCAGGCTTTACCAATGGGGTTCAGAATTCCTAACATTGGAAAACTACCCAGTCCTTACTGGAAAAAAAGAATCAAGAAAATATCTTTCCACAATTTGATGAAACTTTATCAGCAAGCTACTTGAATAAAGCAGACAAACAAAAAGACAGTATAAAATTTATATATATGTATTTATATTTAACAGCTGCTACCACCTGTACCTACCTCATTCTAATTCAGTACCTCTACCACTGAGTTGTTGAAAGGGTGGATAACTTGATACTGTCTCAGTCTGCAGGAACGATGGAGTAGAAGTTATAACCCAAACACAGAGCCTAATATTAGTATTACTAGTGCCAGAGGATAAGTCATTCTTCTCTCAAGCAGCTGTGTGGATCCTCTAATTAATCTGGCTTTTATATTGGCAAATAGTCAAATAAAAACACAAACACCTGTGTGTCAGATATGTGCAGCTGTATGCATCTCACTCCAGATCTATTGCATTTTCCTAAGCTAATCCTTACTATACCACAAATACAGCTATGGTGGGGGATCTCATTACAATGCAGATGACCCCTAATGGTTAAAGCACCATTCAGTCTGTCTAGTTTATTTTCTATTATTTGTATTGAGGTGAACCATCAGTGTGCTAGGTGCAAATTCTTTGTAGCAGGAATGAAAAAAGGACATACCTGTCCTAAAAAGATATGTCTTCACACCAGGTGTGTCACCACAATGACTCTGTAGCACATCAAGACATTAGACTTTGTAATGTAGATAGAACTGTAGCTGTGAACACTGATCAAGCCTTTTCTTCTCTATGGTCACTTTTGCTTGCAGCTGCCCAGACTTTTGCACCTACTGGAAAAGCAAAAACAAAAACAAAAACAAAAACAAAAACAGAGATCTTACCTACACTGCAATGTGAAGTTGTACTTTAACCATGTCAAACAATAACACATTTAATTTTCTAACCCAGTACCCAAAGATGTTGCTTTTGCATTAAAGACGGAGACTGAAAAAGGAGCTGAAAATAGTGTGAGGAAATATATGGCTATTTGGATTTGGAGGTGAGGAAGGTTATGAGGTGATGGCAAAATTATGGTATAAATTTATGTTGTATGAGAAGGGACAGTTAAGCGAATGTATACAAACATACTGTAAAATACACCTCGTGCAGTGGGGTTAATGACACTAGGAAACAAAATATTACACATAGTAAATAATTAGTTGTGGTTCAACTCATGGCCAGATCAGCACCAGGTTTCGGGAAAAAAGTAGGATATACATAGATTTTCATCACAGAGATCCAAAACTGAAGTCCAAACACCAGAAGGACTATAACCAATTTTCCTGAAAATCAAGAAACAGTTAAAAGCAAGGAAATAGCAATGAAAGAGTATTTGAATAGACACATTGCTGTATAATGTATACGTTTTCCATCTGATGGTACAGGAAACCTGGAGGACCAGTGGTATATTTTAGTCTTTTACAGATGTTTGGGGTACACTTCAACAGTGTCTAGCAAGTAGACGTTCAGTGTGGACTAGCACGTAAGTTTGAGGAAATGAGTTCTAAGCAGAGTGTCACCTCTAGAATTACAGGACAATCCTAGACAGTGTTTTATCTAGTAAGTTTAAGATCCTGTCTGCAGAAACCTGACTCAGCTGATTGAAGTGACTGTGATGCTGCTTGTTTGTATAAGCATTTGCATCAGCTGAAAAGCTTGACATTATCATACACTATCTAGGCATTAAATGATATGTAATTTTGTGTCTGAATATGTGTGTTTTATTCATACTTTGTATAGTTTGTGTGTATGAGAGATTACATGTAGTTATTAAATTATGTATAATATATATGTTAAAAGGAAAAGTTAATCTATATTTTTAAAATTTACTAGCTTAATGGAGTATGGAAATACAGCTAGTAAATACATATGTATAGACGCACAAAAAGAAGTATTTATATACACATACATATATATAAATAAATTTGTATGTTTGTGTGTTTTATGTGACTTCTATATCTCCACAATCATCAAAAATAAACCTGAAAACAAATAAACAAACAAACAAACAAAAACCCACACTGAAATAAAAAAATGAATTAGGATAAGTATAAGACCACAATCCACAGTACCTTTTGGAGGTTAAATTTACCTATTGTAGAATTGCCTTTTATTATTCTTTTCCAACTCAGGATTGAATTCCCCCTCCCTACCCCCCCCCCCCCCCCCCCCTCAAAAAGCAAGCAAGCAAACAAACAAACAAACAAACAAACAATTTATATGATAATGTAATTAATAATGTAATAATGTAACTGGTTTCTCAGTTCTCAGTCATATTTCTCACCTCCTTGACACAGATCTGTACCCAGAAGCTGAAATTTCTTTCACTTTTTACTCCAACTTCATGAAGTGTTAACTGCCTTTGTCAAGTCAGGAAAAACAAATATGTAAAAATAATTCCACCTCCACTTTTTGTGGTCTCAAGAAACCTAGGAGAGGAATTTAAATTGTTGTTATTTTTATTTATTTATTTATTTTAGGAATGGAATAGTAGAAAGCACAAGAAAGAAGACAGTTTATTGAGCAATTAATTCCTGGAGAATCTTGTTGCTTGGAAGCCTGTATAGGTGTTCTTAGCTGACAGAAATCATCCAATAATAACAAATTAACTATCCACCCAAAAATGTAAATTTTTGTAGAATGTAACTCTGTGTTAGGCAGTCAACCAATCATCAGAGGCAGGAGATGAATATTGAGAAATCAACCATACAATATATTTTCCTTTTCTTTATGCATACACTAAATATTATAGACATAACATTATTTGAATGGAACATTACTGAGATTTTTATTAAATGAACTACCCATGAGGATGTTTTAGTTAACAGACTGTAATTAGAGGAAAGGTTCCTTACATGGAAAACAAGTGAAAGGAAGAAAAGATGAAAATGAATAACATGGATGGACAATTGACTCAAAAGAAGACACAAAACTAAGAGCTGTTTGTGAATCCAGGTCATTATTTCACTTTAGAATTTTCTCTGGCTTTTGTTTATTAATGTTAGCAGTTCTAAGAAATTCTAAAATGTGCAGCAGCAACAAGAAAGTTTCCAGCAGCACATGCAAGTGTCTGGCTGAAGACAAGTGACGCTTCTTGAAAAGGCTGCCAAGGAAAACTAGAAAACAGTGAATAATCCATTTACATAAGGTAGGAATAAAAACATTGGGCAGCAATCCACGCTGCCAACACTGCCACGACACTGCCACTCCAAGCTGAATAGTATCAGAAAAAACACAGCACTATGTAGAAAAAGTTTTGAGAAAGGTCATGCTGGGCTTAGGCTATTCCAGGAGCTCCACTGGAGTTGTGATTTAGCCCAAGCCACACAGTCCTGGATTTAATGTTCCAGTTAAAGTTACTAGCACAGCCCGTGTGAAATGGTAAGTACTGTCACTGTGCTATTTAAAGTCACTGATCAATGGCCTCATGTGATAGACCTAGTACTGATGGTATAGAGAACACCTAGATTTTGTAAAAGCTGGAAAAATCTAGACATGTTAAAATAAACACACACACAAAGAGCATTCAATGAAATCATAATGCAGGTTTCCAAAATAAAAATAAAAATAAAATAAAATAAAATAAAATAAAATAAAATAAAATAAATAAAATAATAAAATAAAAAGCATCTTTTAACTGCTGTCTGTATTTTTAAATCATTAGGAAGATTTTTATGTTTATCCCTATAATTCTGACTAGTATAAAATATCCACTATTTCCACAGGCCACAAGGTGGAAATTGGAGGTAATTTTGGTTTTGGAAAAAAAAAAAAAAAAACCTCCAAATTTTATCAAAACCAAAATAGAAAAAAAAAATCTGTATTCTGGAAGGACTTTATGCCCATGTCAGAAGGTTTTGACTCCAAGGAAAAGACAAGTTGTGCCAAAAATTCTTGCCAGAAATTAACACTATCCTCAATATTAGATGCAATACTTTGTTTACAGTTTTAATCATTTAGCATGATTCTCTAGGAGCTGCACCAAGCTTAAAGTACAAACACCAGTTGTGTCTATGGATGTGGTAACATCATTTGAATCATGATATTCTCTTCTGTCCTGGTTTCAGTTAGGATAGAATTAATTTTCCTCTTAGTAGCTGGTAGGGTGCTATGTTTTGGATTAGGATGAGAAGAGTGCTGATAATATGCTGATGTTCTAATTGCTGCAGAGCAGTGCTTACACCAAGCCAAGGACTTTTCAGCTTCTCGTTCTGTCCTGCCAGAGGGCAGGCTAGAGGTGCAGCAGGAGCTGGGAGGGGACAGACCCAGGACAGCTGACCCAAACTGGCCAAAGGGGTATTCCATACCATCTGACGTCATGCTAAACAATATATAGGGGTGGCTAGCTGGGCTGGGGGGGCCGGCTGCTCTGGAATAGGCTGGGCATCAGTCAGCGGGTGGTGAGCAATTGCATTGTGCATCACTTGTTTCGTACACATTATTACTATTAATACTATTATTATTATTATTATTATTAATTTTCCCTGTCTTAATAAACTGTCTTTATCTCAACTCACAGGCTTCACTTTCCCATTTCTCTCTCCCATCCCAGAGAGGGATGGGGGAGGGTGAGCGAACGGGTGTGTGGTGTTTAGCTGCCGACCAGCTTAAACCACAACATCTTCCTACACTGAGTGCTCTCAAAATAAATATGAAGATAGCAAGAGCACAGATTATAAGGATTTCTGACCTATAAAGGAAGAAGATTCTGTGCACCGCAACAAGCAATAAACAAATAATAATAATAATAATAATAATAATAACAATAACAACCAACTAACTAAAACACAAACCACTAGTTTCATATTAAAATTGAATTAAATTTGGTTTCGGTGTGGGATTCAGAGCTGGGTGTGGAGTTGAACTGAGCATGTAGAAAGAAAGGGAAACAGTAACAGGATGACAGGTAACAACCAAATCAACACTCAGTGCATGTCTCCACTGTCCTGTGTGTGGCTGCCCAGCTGACTGTATTGTACTCATCCTATTTCCTCTCTGGGTTCTCTTTTCATCTCCCTGAGGTAAGCCTTCAGTAAGCATCTAGAGCAATTTGATTTTTGGATTACTTAATGCAGACAAAACTACACCAGGTTTGGCCCCTTTCACTCTTGCAGTTCACCAAAGCCATCTCCAAAATCCATACCCTCATAAGCACCTCACCTTCATCATGTCATGCTGCAGAATGTGAAATCTCCATTTTCTGTTGCAAAAAACATCATTGCAACAGGTTGTGCTGAGTCTTGTCATATCATTTCACTCAGTTTCAACATAAAAAATATACATGCTTGTGCATGCACATGCACTCTATAGACTCACAAAATCATGGAACCCATGGAGGATCCAGGTCAGCTGCTACATGGATTTGGCCAGTCTACTGGAGCAGTCCTGAGCAGACTGGAGCAGAGCTACAGCTGTTTTGGGGGCCAGAAATCATTCCCTGAGAAGGATGTGTATACTAGTTTACATACTGCCAAAGTTATCATATAATGAAAAATGAATGTCTGGAAACACAGGGCTGCTAATGCTCTGTAGAGATCGATTATGGTTCTTGTCTCTAAGATCTCTCTTCCTGCAAGGGACCTCATGCAGATAGACATTTGCGTTTATGTGCATTTACAGTTTTAGAGTTTTCAATTATATCTATCCTGCAGGAATGGACTATTTTTATCACAGCAATGTAGCGGTATTTAATGGAAATTGTTTGAAGGCCAGTACTGCACGTTTATACTTTTCGTTAAAGGGTATTCTAATTACAATGTAATGAAATTTTCATTTCAGTGAAAGTTGCTATTATATCTTAAGAATTCAGATAGTCTATATTTGACTCTTCCCCTCTTATTGTAGTCAAATGTTCCCTATTCACCCACATGCAGTTTGCAGCCAAATCATTAAATTAAAATTACTATATTCATTTTTCATAACCTAAGGCAAAAATATATATATATATAAATAAATAACAAATCAGTGCATGATTCTCAGTAAGGGGCTTGGTATTCAACTAAATAATCAATGTCACTTCAACAACAGAATTACAAAGACTTTAGTTTTTTTTTTTGAGCTAAAATTTCTTTAAGAGAAGAAGAAAATTATTATGACTGGAACTATTGAAATTAAAGATAACAACTATATCTGCTGCAAGCCTGCTACTTAAACTTAAAATTATTAGAATTTTCTGTACCTATGTCTGTAATACAATATATTGTCCGATGTATTCTAAGTTTGAAGATCTTAAATTTGATTATTATTATTATTATTTTTTTTTTACCATGAAGGTGTTAATGGTGCCAAGGTAAATAATGTTTTGCAAAGGAAAAAAAATAGCTGACATTATCTGCAGTATAATTATTTTCTGTTAATTGAAACACTGAACATTAAACTGTGATTCTTAGCTATATAATCCTTTGTAATTACATATTCTACAAAGAACTGAATTTCAATTAAATTTTATTCCAAGTCTAAACTTCAAACAACACCCATCTTTATAACATAGACAAGCACAACACTTATATAGTGGTCAGTACCTAAGCCTTTAGAACATTTTTTTTTCTCTCAGAAATTAAGAGCAAACTGAAAAAAATAGTCAATATTTTGTCATTTTAGAATTACAACATTTGCCCACCAAATCCTACTCAGATGGAGATAAAAGCTCATCCAAGAGCAAAAAGCGCATCTTTTTTTTTTTTTTTTTTTTTTTTTTTTTTTTTTTTTTTTTCTATTGCTACAAAATATTGATGAAGTGCTCTATTGAGGTAGAGATCTCATTAATTATTTGATTTACAGAAAAAGAAGACAGAGGGAAATGAGTGCCCTGGCTAATGCCATGATGTACCATCTTGAGACTTAAGATCTTTTTAATGTATTCAGTAGTGATGCAGCTGAAAGAGGAAAGAGTGAGTTGAATGGATCCATTAATTTAATTGAAGCGAGCTCTGACAAGAGATAAAACATCTCAGGCCCTGCATCTCTTCAGACTGCATCAGCACTATAGTAAACAGTCAATGATCCACAGAAACACACATGTGCGCACACACACACATACATACACAGACAAAAAAAAAAAGGTATACGTGGATTCTAGAGACCTCAAGGCCAAAGAATAGCTACAGAGGCAGAGGTGAATAGACTGAAGAGGCCCTCCCTTCATGCAGCATCACAAAGTATTCAGCATCTACTGCATTTGTTCAATTGTTCTCCCATGAACAACTCTTGGGTTAGCTATAAGTGCTTCAGACTTCTTACACAAAAGTTGCATTTGTTCTTTTTTTTTTTTTTCAGCTTCAGTGAAATGCACTCTGTCTTGCCATCCTATGAAAGACAGCGGGGAGAAATATACTTATTTTTCTTGGAAGATATTAACTTCTGATGATGATGCTCTCTTACCCCTGTCCCTCCTGTGGCTGCAAGAAATTTGTTTTAAGATAATGGTACCACATCTAACTACATATTTTGTCTTGTTTAGCGGTCACCTTGAACATACGCAGTTAAATATTTTTACACTAACAAAGCATCACCAAGACATTTTACAAATGATATTGCATACATGGGTTCGTATCCCATTATTGATTTCTACTAAGTTGGGGTTTGCAAGAAAATACAAGAAATTTACAAAAATTAAATTTTTGATTTTGTTATCGTGTGCTTGATACCACATGGCAAATCCAGCTGGCTAATCCTCAAGTGGCATAAATTTAATCAGTTTTCCAGGCCACAGAGTTATAATGAAGAGGGTAGATTTAGCTTAGACATAAGGAATAAATTCTTTACTAAGAGAGTGGTGAGGCACTGGAACAGGTTGCCCAGAGAAGTTATGGATGCCCCATCTTTGGAAATGTTCAAGGCCAGGCTGGAGGGGGCTTTGAGCAACCTGGCCTTGTGGAAAGTGTCTGTTCCCATGGCAGTGAGGCTGGAACTAGATGATCTTTAAGGTCCCTTCCACCACAAACCTTTCTATGATTCTATGTTTTCCTACTTGAGATAGGTATGTAAATGTATGATAAAGTGACTGAGTTACTGCAGCATGCAGACACTTCCTGAACAAGTTGGGCTATGACAGTTGCATATCCATGCGGCTTTAAGTCTTGCAAATTGCAAAGAAAGATTCACCACTTTAACATCTGTTTGTCACTGGGAAACTAACAATTCAGAGAAGACTGGATAATTTCAGAAGAATTTCAGAAGACTGAGAAAACAGAACACAGAAATCTTGAAGGCAGCGGGAAAAAGAAAAAGCTGTCACCTGCTGTCCTGATTTCAGCTGAGATTGGGTTAATTTTCTTCATACTGTCTGGTATGGTGCTATGTTTTAGATTTAGGAGAAAAATAATGTTGATAACACACCAATAAGCAGTGCTTACACTAACCGCAAGATGTTTCAGCTTTTGGTTCTGCCCTGCCAGAGAGGAGGCTGGTGGTGCACAAGGAGATGGAAGAGGAGCTTAAAGGACACAGCCAGGACAACTGGTCCAAGCTGGCCAAAGGGATGTCCCACACTATATGATATCATACTTAACAATAGAACTTGGGGAGTTGGCCAGGAGGGCTGCTGCTGCTTAGGGACTGTCTAGGCATCAGTCAGTGTGTGGTGAGTAACTGCACTGTGAATCACTTGTTTTGTATATTCTCTTTCATTTGTTGTTGTTGTTGTTATTAACTTATTAAACTGTCTTTATCTCAACCCATGAGTTTTACCTTTTTCCAATTTTACCCCCTACCCAAAGAGAGGGAGCAAGCAAACAGCAGTGTGGTGCTGAGCTGCCTGACAGGTTAAACTGCAACACCTGGGAAATGTACCGCAACTGGATCATTTCAAAACAACCTCTACATGTATAGCCAAACTAGTTAGCAGGGGAACTGGACACAGTACAGCACAGGCCATAAACCATCCCACACAATTAGTCAGTACCCTTAGATGACCAACCTTTCTGTAGCTCTATACTACACCTACTTAACCTCAGTTATCTAAACTGCCTGGTGTCCAGCTAGCTTGGGTGTGTCAAAAAAAACCCACATCCTGTCTCCAATGTCAAGAAGCCTAAATTTCTGTTGAAACAATAAGGGCGTTCCAGTAAAGGGGATACCATATGAAGCTACAGCCCTGAGTATTTCTATGCTTTCATAATTATTTTGACCCTCTTCTCCCCCAGCAGCCTTTCTGCAAGCTTAGATCAGTTGAAAAATAATGATTTGATAATAATATGGGAGAGTAATTGGAATCACACAAATACACAGAGAACATAATCTCTATTTTATTGAAATAAAATGTATTCCAAGAACAACATCAACAAAAAAACCAAAACTTTATCCTACCCCATCAACACCACAATCACACTTTCACCTGTGCATACATTTTCCCTATGAATTCACAGTAAAGCAAGTAAAATTCCTTTCCTGAGCTGACTCATCACAATAAAGTTTATGATCAATAATTGGATATATATATATATTTATTAAAGCAAATAAGAAAAAGAAAAGTCTCAACATATGGAAAAACAAACAAACAAACAAACAAACAAAAAACTATCACAGTTCCTTAAAACAGGAGATAAAAATACAGAGATGGTCAAGGATCTGGACACAGTGAAGGATAAAATAGTTCCAGCAAGATTTTCAAAATTCACACACTGTTCTGGGAACCATATATCTGAAATCAAACCATGGATATCCCAGACTGCCTGTGTGGTGATATTAATATCTTCACATCTGCTTTTAAGATAGCTGGAATTCTAATAACATTAAGCAAACTCACAGTATAACCCAAAACTGTAAGAAATTGTATTTAGACCTGTATTCCTATGTCTATAACTTACAGTGCAAAGTACTGTATTTCCTATCCAACTTAAAACTCTCTATCAAAGTTTGTTGTTGTTTTTGTTGTTTTAGTAGATTTTACATATTTCTGACTATTTATTTATTCATTTTGCACTCTCCAGTAACATGGTCCACATTCAGTATTGTTAAGCAGGATAAATAAGGAAGCAAAAAACCAAAACAACAGAGCAGTTATAGTGAAACCTATGTATTGAAAAGCACTAAAGCTATATCAGCACTCCAAGTATGAGCCTTTGACAATTCTGGCATTGGATTTGACTGCAATATCAACAGGTAATTATTTTAAAACTATGTTGCAATATAAACTGAACTTGTTTGTATCTTATTTATCCTTAAGACATTGAAAATTACAAAATTCAATAGGTCTAATATAATATTCACCTTAAATGTTAGCTGGATTACTGGCATATGATCAATAGTGTATTTAAATTGTTCAAAAAAAAAAAAAAAAAAAAAAGATGCAAGTGAAACAATCCCTGTCTCCTTAAAGGAAGTCATTTGAGCTGATTATACAGATAGCAGCGATGCATTAATACATCACTGGATGTGAAATGTGTACAATGTATCACATAATTCTTTATTTAGAGTTTACTAAACAAGCATTGACCTTCAGTCTTATCATACACAAATCTGTATCCTTATAGTTCGATAAAGTGGGTTGTCAGAGTAAATATTTACAGCAGCTAGTAAGATAAAATCAGGTTATTTTCACTAATGGTCTATAAAGATCATTTAGTTTTGAGCAGCTATATTCTTGCTGTCAAGCCGAATCCCTCTTTAACATTAGAGAGTTCATCCACCATGAGTCCCTGAAGGCATACTACTGATTCTTGCCAGTATCCTGTAGCTATTAAAACTGAAATGACCAGAATAGCCCTACCAGAAACTTTAAAAATTTCATTTAATTTCATATAATGGTGGTTCAGCTTTTCTGACTGATTGAAAAAAACAAATAGCAAACATGGCCTGATACAATGCTTCTGAAGGTGGAAGAATAATGGACTCTCCTGGCCCAAATGAGAAGTCCTTTCAGTTACACTCTGTCACCGTTATAAGCAACAACATTAGACACCAAAGAATCTGAAGCACAACCAATCACACAGGTAAAAATTACAAATAAAGTAATGAGCTATTTTTCAGTACCACTGTGATTTCTTTTCTTGGTAGGGCCCACATTACAAAAGCAAGATTGATAATTGTAAGGTCAACTAAGGCTAAACAGATGGTATAAACCAATGTTTTTTTCTTGGTCAAAACTTTCTTTTCTGTTAAAATACACTTTAAGAGCTCTCTCCATGTTTTCAGATAAACAGAATGAAACTTCTTTACAAGAACTCTACCAGTCTATATGAAATCAGTGCAAATGTGGCTTGTATGTGTATCTATTGCTACTTTAAGCATTTTATCAACTGTTCGTTTTTCCCCAGTTTGTTCCATTTACTCTATTGTTCCTCAAACAGGTCATTAGTGGACACTGGGTAGCTGTTACACAGGCTGTATTTTCCAGTGGCACAAGGCATGCATGGCAGCAGGTGGTATAAAGAACCTGGACTACAAGAAGTTTTTCTACCATGAACCAGTCTTTGTAGTAGGAATTCAGCTATTCAGCAGCAGCAATAAAGACTATTTTTAAGCTGCAGTCTAAGCACTACTGGAGAGATACCTGCATTTTTGTGATTTCTATCAATTTGAATATTTAGCAAAACATTAGAGATTATATACTAAGAGTACTATTTTGTCACCAGTGCTCTGAAAACAAGGTCATTAAATTCCTAACTAAGCAAGTAAACATATTCAATGAAGTATTGTAACAAAAGAATGTGTGTGCACGTGTGTTTGTGACACTGTCTCCTTTGTCATATTATGCCTGTGCTCTCAGGTATCCAGACGAGACACTATTTCCAGCAATGTAAACTGACCCTAAAGACAAAAGAAAGCTGAAGAATGAAGAAACATTCCTTATTCATAAAACATTTAGGAAGGTTTTCTTATTTTAACAATAATATTTTCTGGGTATGATATATTTCACTCACTTAATATTAAAATACTTAATTCCAGACTAAAAGAAAGAACCTTCGTAAGGTTGCTAGTTTGGCACTGAAACAGTGACTGTGGCAGGAGACAGCAAATATTCTGAAAAAACAAAACAAAACAAAACAAAACAAAACAAAACAAAACAAAACATAACAGCCTTGAGGGAGGATAATCTGATATTCCTCAATGTAAACGGGAAAGCAGCACTTCAAATCGGAGTGAATGCTCAGTCACTCTGCATATATCAGTAAATGTATTCTGGATGTTGTAACAGCTTCTCAATGCATAAACAACTAGAATCATAGAATCATTAAGGTTGGAAAAGAGCTCCAAGATCATCTAGTCTAACTGTCCACCTGCCACCAATATCACCCACTAAACCATGTCCCTAAGTACCACAACCAACCTATCCTTAAACATCCCCAGGGACGGTGACTCCACCACTTCCCTGGGTTGTAGAGAGCAATAAGATGTCCCCCTAGCCTCCTCTTCTCCAGACTGAACAACACTGGTTCCCTCAGCCATAAGACTTGTGTTTCAGATCCTTCATCAGCTTTGTAGCCCTTCTCTGGACAAGCTCCAGGGCCTCAATGTCTTTCTTGAAGGGAGGGACACAAAACTGAACACAGTACTTGAGGTGCAGCCTCACCAGAGCCCTGCTCTGGTACAAAGAGACGTATCTGGTACCTGGTCCAAGGGGATTGTACAAGAGTCCTGCTGGCTACACTGCTTCTGATGCAAATCAGGATGCTGTTGGCCTTCTTGGCCACCTAGGCAGATTGCAGGCTCATGTTCAGGTGAATGTCAACCAACATTCCCAGATCCCTTTTCCTCTGCACAGCTTTTGAGCCACTCTGCCCCAAGCCTTTACCGCTGCATGGGGTTGTTGTGGCCAAAGTGCAGGACCTAGCACTTAGCCATGTTGAACCTCATCGTGTTGGTCTCTGCCCACCAACCCAATCTGTCCAGGTCCCTCTGCAGGGCCTTCCTGCCCTCTGGCAGATCGACACTTCCCCCCATCTACAAAGTACAAAGTTTCCCCCAGTTTGGTGTCATCTGCAAACCTACTGAGGGTGCACTCAGTTTCCTCATCCGAATCATCAATAAAGACATTAAACAAGATGGGCCCCATTACTGGTCCCTGGGGGACACCACTTGTGACCGGTCACCAGATGGATTTACCTCCATTCACCACCAACCTCTGGGCCTGGCCACCTTTTTTTTTTTTTTTTTTTTTTTTTTTTTTTTTTTTTTTTTTTTCCCACAACAAAGAGTGTACCTGTCCTAGCCATGGGCTGAAAGCTTTTCCAGGAGAATACAGGGGGAGATCATATCAAAGGTTTTGCTGAAGTCAAGGTAGGCTACAACAACAGCCTTTCCCTCCTCCACCAGGTGGGTCACCTGGTCATAGAAGGAGATGAGCTGGTCAGGCAGGACCTGTCCTTCACGAACCCATGCTGACTGGGCCTGATCCCCTGGTTGTCTTGCACATGTTGTGTGATTGGACTCAAGATGGTTTGTTCCATAACCTTCCCTGGCACTGAGGTCAGGCTGATAGGTCTGTAGTTCCCTGGATCCTCCTTATGACCCTTCTTATAGATGGGTGTCATGTTAGTAAGTCTCCTGTCGCATGGGACTTCTCTGGTTGACCATGACCACTGACAGATGATGGAAAGTGGCTTGGCAATCACATCTGCCAGCTCTCTCAACACCCTTCACTGGATACCATTTGGCCCCATGGACTTGTGACAGTCCAGGTGGAGAAGCAGGTCTCCAGCTGTTTCCACCTGAATTGTGGGGGATTTATTCTGCTCCCCATCCCAGACTTCCAGGTCAGGAGGCTGAATATCCCAAGGGTAACTCGTCTGGTTATTAAAGAGAAATGTAAACAAGGCATTGAGAATCTCATTCTATTCTTTATCCTCAGTAGTCATGGTTGCTACCAAAGGGTTGTCGTCAATGGTTCTATGTCTCGATGGAGACCGGTCACAAGTGGTGTCCCTCGGGGTCTGGTCTTGGGACTGGTGCTCTTCAACATCTTTATCAATGACATAGACGATGGAATCGAGTGTACCCTCAGCAAGTTTGCAGATGACACCAAGCTGACGGTGCAGTCGATACAATAGAGGGAAGGGATGTCATCCAGAGGGACCTGGACAGGCTGGAGAAGTGGGCCCATTAGAACCTAAAGAGGTCCAACAAGGGCAAGTGCGAGGTGTTGCTGTTGTGCTGAGGCAATCCCAGGTATTTATATAGACTGGGAGAAGAAGAACTTGAGAGCAGCCCTGCGGAGAAGGACTTGGGGGTCCTGATGGACGAGAAGCTGGACATGAGCTGGCAGTGTGCGCCTGCAGCCCAGAAGGCCAACTATGTCCTGGGCTGCATTAAAAAAGGGGTGGCCAGCAGGGAGAGGGAGGTGGTGATTGTCCCCCTCTACGCTGCTCTTGTGAGACCCCACCTGGAATACTGCATGCAGGCCCGGGGCCCCCAGCACAAGAAGGATATGGAGCTCTTGGAACAGGTCCAGAGGAGGGCCACTAAGATGATCAGAGGGCTGGAGCACCTCTCCTATGCAGACAGGTTGATGGAACTGGGCTTACTTAGCTTGGAGAAGAGAAGGCTCCGGGGAGACCTCATTGCAGCCTTCCAGTACTTGAAGGAAGCGTATAAACTGGAGGGAGAACACCTGTTTACATGTATTGGTGCTGACAGGACAAGGGGGAATGGTTTTAAACTAAGACAGGGGAGATTTAGGTTAGAAATTAGGAGAAAGCTTTTCACTCAGAGTGGTGAGGCACTGGAACAGGTTGCCCAGAGAGGTTGTGGATGTCCCATCCCTGGAGGAATTCAAGACCAGGCTGGATGCGGCTCTGGTCAGCCTGCTGTAGTGGTTGGCAACCCTGCCCAGAGCAGGGGGGTTGAAACTAGATGATCTTTAAGGTCCCTTTCAACCCAGGCCATTCTATTATTCTAAGATTCTATGATTTTTATAAGCCCCTTTTAAATACTGAAAGGCTGCAGTGAGGTCACCCTGGAGCCTTCTCTTCTGTAGGCTGAACAATGCCAGCTCTCTAGGCCTATCTTTGTATGTATCCATCCCCTTGATCATCTTTGTGGCCCTCCTCTGGACCCACTCTAACAGCTCCACACCCTTCTTGTGCTGGGGCTCCAGACCTGGATGCAGACCTTTCCTTCTTGGTGGAGGCAGTCTTGAGGGATGGAGTTGACTGCCTCTGGCAATGCTGGCTTCTTGTATAACACTTTAAAAGGCATTAGGCATTCACTGTTTTGAAACCTAAACAGAGGTGATAAAATAGCTGGGGATACATATTGTGTTAGGAGAACTGATTATTACCATGACATATCCAGAGATCCATCCCAAAATATAGAAGTTAGTTTTATTAGTTAGCATCAGATAACTTTCTCAGCTACTATAGTAACAGTTTACCTATACAGTGTTGTTATTCCAAAGGATTTTGCAAAATAATTAAAATGGCACAGTAACCATAATGTAAGGTATTGTGGAAAGTCCTGGATTTGTTGTTTTTGTTTGTTTGTTTGTTTTAGTAAAGTGCTTGTTTTTAGTAAAGTTAGTTTTAGTAAAAGTGCTTCATCATGGCCAAAGCAATGAAAAGAAAATCATTTATAATCACAAAAATAATTTTAATTAGAAAGCATATTTTTTATTTTTAACATGACAGTCTACAGTAATGAAGTCTCAATGTATTTTTTATTTTGTTTATTATTTTATTTTGTTTATTATTTTATTTTATTTTATTTTATTTTATTTTATTTTATTTTATTTTATTTTATTTTATAAGTCTGGTTTGAGCCATGCATTTTTGTTACACAGAGTGTTACTCAGCAAATGCATATGTTCTAGTTAAGAGGGCTGAGGAAAAAAAAATACCTACAAACTCACTAAAAAAAAATTAAATTACAACTCCTTGACAAAGTTGTAATTCATTGGTATATTGGAATAGCAAATTGGTATTTTCAGTTCTGTTTGTTCCATTGGTTTAATAAAGTGCCTTTCGGACTGCACCTACTACGCATTAATGGAATAAAATATATAGCAACATGACAAAATAATCTGATTGATAGTAAAATATATTCTTTACTCCAATACCATACGGATCGATAAAAAAGCTAGTTCATTTTCTTAAGACTGGTCTCCTATACTCCTTCATTGCAATTTAACGGGTATTGCAACAAGTGCTTCCATTTTCCCTGTTTCGTATTTTAGACAGACCAGCTCCTTAGAACAGGTAAGTTCCTTAGAAAACATTTCTAAGAAGGGAAGGGGCTGAGTACAGGCCATGGCTCCTCACCCAGGCCGAACAATGTAAATGTCCAGAGGGAAAGATGAGGTGGTCACCAAAAAGGACTGCTATTGACAGGTAATGACAGGAGAAATCAAACTCTCATTGTATAATGCTGCCTGCTTCTCTGATCCAAAAACAATTGGACACTATGGCTCCGACACAGTCTGGACTTTAGACTTTCTACCTGCTCCACACAGATCACTCATAAGAAACACATACAAACAGGGAAGTAGTCACAACTCTGAGATGAAATGCTATGTACTTCAGCTTGTTCCTTTATGATATGAAAGATTTTGCATACTGACATGGTGCATAATGTATACAATAATGAGAAATCAACCCAAATTATGTCAGTAAATATCTATTCCTATTCATTCTGCCAGCAGGCTGCAGGTTGATTATGGTTTGAAGGAGCACTGCCATCCATTTCCAGCAAAGTGACCATGCAGTTACGCAGCAAAATTTTGTCACATCACTCTGAAGAACAAGGAAATTTGTAAATTTAGAAAACACTTTTGGTCTTGAAATTATGTAAGAAAACCATTCTCTTTAGTAGAAGTAAACATTCATAGGAGAAATACTGCACTTCAGCTACTCAAATCTCAAGGAATATTTTGGTCTATGGTCCATGTGCTGCATGAGAATCAATAAAAGGATAGATTCATGGAGAAACAGGTACAGACAGTTGGACAGTAAAGATGATCACAGCAACTGCTTGAGCATTGGCTTCTATCTCAGGTAACCAGATACTTGAAAAATGAGGGTAAGAATAGTAACATAGGTAATTGTCATTTTAACAGCTAAAATATGAAAACCTCAGGCCATATTTTACTGTGTTAACTTGTTCCTTTGTCTAAATTTGCTTTCTTTGTATGTTAAACTGGGAAGTTAACTTTCAGATTTCCCAATAATGTCATGGCTAAAAAGAAAAAAAAAAAGAGAGAAAGAGAATAATGTGGTATATATTAGCAAACGATCAGTGCTGTCTTAGGGTTGTGCTGTTGTCTTTTCTCAAAGGATAAAAATATATTTAACCAGTCCTCAACCCTGCCAAGAAGTCAAAAATTGGCACAGTATTTAATTACTCTGAGCAAAGCCAAACGTATGACCATGTTAATCCATGAAAAAAAAAAAAAATTAAGAATATTTCAGTAAGCTCTTGGAATTATAAATTCTTGTGTTTATTATGCAGTTAACTCCAAGAGGATTTTTTTCAGCTTGCAGATAATTCTACTTTAATGAAGAAGCCATCTTTTTTTCCTTTGTCTTTGACTAGTTCTCATATCTTCCTCTTTGATGGTAAAAAATAATGAATGCATTTTATTTCTACAACTTAATTTACATGTTTTGCATTAGCTGTATTTTTTCTATGTTTGCATTACCCCACTCTTTGTTAGCATGGATAATCAAGAGTTGTCTTTGACTCTGGGGGTTATTTGGATTTTGGTTATTAGAGAGTCAGAGTGCTGTCTGAGAGACAAATTCTAGCTGTGCAAAGGATCTTAGATCTAAACACAGAAAAAAAAAAAAAAAAAAAAAAAACAAGCTGAATCCACTGTATGAGACTCCACTCACAGAATCACCAGCCACTTTTGACAATATATTAATTTTTCTTTAAATGCCCCACTAATTGGTCCTCTGTTGCAGAACTATATGTAGGTATTTGTTGCTCTGTTGGGGATTTCTTCCTGAATAAATGAGTTGGCACTGAGAGGGCTATAGCTCAGCCCTGCTATGGGTCCTTCTATTTTTATTTCTCCATATTGGCCTCCTTCCAAAACATGAAACATTATTGGCTGCCTTGTGAGAGACTCTCACTTAGCTGGACCTGCTCTTGCACTGTTGTCTGACATTATGTAAAGCTCAGCCATACTATCAGACACTTGGATCTCAGTTACTTTACTTGTGCCAGCTGTCAGCCACTCTTACCAAATACAGACACCAGCCCAAAACTTGCATTTATTTTCTAGGCTATAGCATTCTATACAGAGCAAAATATATTTATCTATATATTTTCTAGGCTATAACATTTTTTCTTAACTTTACACTGCCTTGTAACAAACCTTTTTATTTTTAGAATTTGGTTGACTCACTCCAATGACTCACTCCAATGACTCCATTGACTCTAATGACTCACTCCAAAATTGATAGACTGCAAAATCATTAAATATTTGGTAACAGCTGTAGAATGAAAGGTACCAGCTTTTGTATGTTAAACTAAGAGAATCAGAGAAAGAGAAGGAGAGGAGAAGCAGGAGTTCAAAACATTTACCTGACAAAGAATCTCTTGACTGTTGTCAGTGTGTTGCTATGCCTCAAACCAAGAGTTGTCACTGACTTCAGGCTTTTTGCAACACAAGGTGCCCAAGATGGTGCTGTACAGCATAAACCGGGAGTTTATGTACAGCATAAAATAGGTAATGTAGCTAGCTGTTGCACACTGAGGGGATCAGACAAAAACATATAAAAACAAAAAAAAGGAAAAAAGAAAAAAAAAGAAAAAAAGAAAAAAAAGAAAAACAAACAAACAAACAAACAAAACAGAGTAGACCTAATTTCTTTCAGCCAGGTTCATTGCACACCAACATAAAAAGTTGTACATGAAAGTGGAAGGCTTTGGTTTGCTGCTGCACAGCTGGCTAAGCTGTAAACACTGAAATAAATTTTGTGTTGCATAACACTTTTACAGCCATGTCTCTGAAATGTTAGCTCCATTGTGTCTATGAAGACACTCGATATTCCCACGGACGTATGGCCTATGTTCTCTTTGTTAATAATATTTGTTACATTAGGATCACTAGTCCTTCCAAAGATGCTGCATCAAAAGCTGTCTATTATGTGAAAGCCAATCAAATGGTCAGAGGTGACTTACTAGATGGTTAAATCTAGGCTCAGTGAAATAGAGGCAAAAATTAAAACTAGGATGGCATTGACTTTCAGCTTGTTATTGAAAGTCTCTTACAGCAAAAGAACAAGAAAATGCTAAACTGGCTTGTTTAGATCTCTGAATATGATCAAGGAGTGGAGGGAAAAAGCTGTTTTGGGCTGGATACCAGTGTCTGAACTGCCACTTTTATCTCAGAGGTCTACAGGGCAGTAAGGTGAAATGGTGAGTTCTCTTATCCTCTAAAGCTCATGACTAGTAACTTCCATGACACAAATACCTGCTTAAAATCCTGTCAGCCACCTTCAGATCATTCTTCCAAGGTACCGAATTGGGCAAAAATAGGCAAATTACAAGGATAATATGTTTAAGATGAAACAGATCTTTAATATTGACTGTGAGGGTAATAGAAAAAAAGATGCAAGTAAAAACAAACAACAACAACAACAAAAATCCCCACTATTTTAAAAAGAACACATTTGCTTGGTAAAATAAATAACGTTAAGCTTTATATTCTATTCAAAATACATAGAAATAATAATCAAAGAACTAAATTTTACTGTATCAGTATTTTTACTGAGAGACAGTGCTATGGTCTAGTGCAGATCCACAGCACACTGACAGAACAAAAAAGGAACAATATTTCTTTTCTGTCATAATTCATGAATATTAAAAAAAAAAAAAGCAATTGAGTTACATTTATCATGCAGATAAATCCAAGCAAAATAAAGGCTAGCACTGCAATCACAGATTGTTGTTAGCACCATTTCAGACTTTCGGGCCAACCAAGGTCTTACAAGATCTTAAATCTGGGAGGGAATAGATTGCTACTTGGTTATCACAAGTTTCCCAACAGATTATGGTATCCAACCAGATATTTTACCAGGATCTATGGATGCAAATTACTCTCTGTAAGCTGAAGAGATGTGTTTTAAAGTTTATGTTACTGAGAGAGTTTGCATTCTCATTTAATTAATATAGAGGAAATGAGATATACTTTTGAGGTAGACAAACTTTCTATACTTAGAAATACACACAGATTTTTTCACGAATATATATCTATGTAAAAAAAATGGTTATTATTTCATATTAAAAGAGTACATTAGTTAATATTTAGAGCAAAATTATGAGCCCTGTTTAGGTTGAACAGTGTAGTACCCAACCAGTGGTAGTAGACAACTGAAATCATAGTAGAATGGAGTGTTAATTGCCATTCATAATACATACACACACAGACAAAATAGACAGTATATACAGCCAATTCCTAGTTTCATTTCTACAAGCTTCATACAGATGATTATCTGTAGTCTAATGATGTTTTAATTTAATGTAATGATGTTTTTCTTCCTATTACTTTTTTTAAAAAACAAAAACAAAAACAAAAACTTTTTAATTTATGTAGGAAGTTGTGAGATGCTATTTCTACCTTTGCTACTGACATGCTGTGTTCCTTTGGACAATTTAATTTACTAGCATGGCTATTTAAAATTGAAATGATACCAAAAAAACTACCCAATTGAACTTTTTTTTTTTTTTTAATTAACCTCAAATTTCCAAAGGTTGTACAGTACTCAAGACAATTCAATAATTTTATTTATTTTATTTTTAAAACACGTTTTTAAGCCTTTATTTTGGTTCCACATTCTTCTACACAATCCGGTTAGAAACACTTTTCTCACTCTCAGAATTGTTATCAGATAATCTCTGTAGCTAAGAGCTTTGACAGAACTAAACGGGCAAATTTTTAACATAAGTTGAACTGCTCTCAACACTGATAACACAAACCTTTTCCATTAATATCAAGTATACGGAAAAGTAACATTTTCCCACTGAACAGATTTTTCTGTTGAGGAGGGGAAAAAAAATAAAATCTCTTTCTGCCTTTTCTTGTGCTACTAGTTTCCTGACCACTTTCCCTTCTCACTATTATAAAATTCTTCTGTGAACCTACATTATTTGCCTCCCTGACTCTATTATGTCATCTGAACATGAGGATATTTATAATACATTCCAAAACTCTCTTCTGCTTTGTGTCTTGCATGGGGCACACAGCCCATCAAGGGTGATGAGTATGTGGGTGGATTTGCATGCAGAAAAAAAAATATATCTTTCATAGGAATCTAAATGAATTCACTACTAACTAGTTCAAGGAAGTTCCTTCTTAAGGAGTCTTATGAATCTAAGTGCCAGAAGTTGAAGTGTCATTTTGAGAACAAACTCTTGGAATGAAAAATGACAAATACTCAACCATGAATTTTATAAAATATTGCTTATGGATTTCAAACTATTTCTTTGAATTTCTTAGATTGACAAGATAAATATTCACTGTGGTGCACATTTTGGAGAAGGAACTTAGGGCAGAATTTAAGATATTCAGAATAGAAATTATGAATGTTATACAAGTCACATTAACAGGAATTGCATAAAATAAAGTCAGTAAACGCATACAGAAATTTTGTAATGTCATAATGGGAATTCTATAACGACTACTATTGCAAACGGAAAACAAAGTTTTGTAGAGAAAAAAAAATCCTTCACAAACCTACTAGACTGACTAAGTCTGATTATAAAGTAAAACCAAATGAATAACTTTGTACAATGTACTGATGATCTCATGTAGTTCTTGTCTCATTGTCTCAAAACAACATGGTAAATCCAGAAAATGTCACAATGAAGGATGACTAGACTATAAGAGGTAAGTGGTAACTTCTACATGTGGAAATGTAAGATTCTTCAAACTGGGAAAAATCAGGACTAAGTGATGATAGGACAGAGATTTATAGAATCAAAGAAGGTGATCTGAGAATAATTAAATTATATTTTCTATTCCAGGGAAACAGGGACACCTATTGAAATTGCCATGCAAACAGGTTAAAAACAAATTAAAAGGAAATTTTTTAATACTCTGAAAATTTGTATCACAGAACTTATTGACACAGATTGCATTGCATACCAGAAATTTGTAAAAAATGAACTTAAAAGGTAAGTGGACAAGGTAACAGATGAAAGGTACATGAAAAGTTGATAAATATGATGACAGAGATTCTTCCTGTGTTGGAAGAAGCTGGGATGGTAATGAAATTCAGAACCACAGAATCACAGAATTGTAGGGGTTGGAAGGGACCTTGAGAGATCGTCGGGTCCAACCACCCTGCCAAAGCAGGTTCCTTAGAGCAGGCTGCCCAGGTAGGCATCCAGACGGGCCTTGAATATCTCCAGAGAAGGAGACTCCACAACCTCCCTGGGCAGCCTGTTCCAGTGCTCCATCACCCTCACCGTGAAGGAGTTCTTTTGCATGTTGGTGCGGAACTTCCTGTGCTCCATTTTGTGGCCATTGCCCCTTGTCCTGTCCCCACAAACCACTGGAAAGAGGTTGGCCAAATCCCTCTGTCTCCCACACCTCAGTTATTTATACACATTGATGAGATCCCATCTCAGTCTTCTTTACTCCAGGCTGAACAGACCCAGGTCTCACAACCTTTCCTCATAGGGAAGATGCTCCAGGCACTGTATCATCTTTGTGGCCCTCAGCTGGACTCTTTCCAGGAGATCCCTGTCTTTTTTGTACCGGGGAGCCCAGAACTGGACACAGTACTCCAGGTGAGGCCTGACCAGGGCAGAGTAGAGGGGGAGGATCACCTCCCTTGACCTGCTGGCCACACTCCTTTTAATGCACGCCAGGATCCCATTGGCCCTCTTGGCCACCAGGGCACACTGCTGGCTCATGGTCAACCTGTCGTCTACCAGGACCCCCAGGTCCTTCTCCCCAGAGCTCCTCTCCAGCAGGTCATCCCCCAGCCTGTACTGATACATCCGGTTGCTCCTTCCCAGGTGCAGGACTCTACACTTGCTCTTATTAAACCTCATTTGGTTTCTTCCTGGCCATCTCTCCAGCCTGTCCAGGTCTCACTGAATGGCAGCACAGACTTCTGGCACGTCAGCCAGTCCTCCCAGCTTTGTGTCATCAGCGTACTTGCTGAGGGCAGACACTATTCCCTCATCAAGGTTGTTGATGAAGATGTTGAACAGGACCGGACCCAGCAGTCGTAGAAAGAAGATTTTTGTTATTTGCTTGCCCTGTTCTTATTTATTTCTTCAGCATCCTCCACTGGTCATGACCTGTAGATGACTCAGGGAGACCAACCTTAATTTTAGGTATGTCTGCATGTTTCTGCACATGGCTGTATAATAATACATCCTTGAATATGGCCCCAATCTTTATTTCTTTAACTAAAAAATAACAATGTCAATTTTTCCTGCCAAATCTCTGAATTACGTTAGATATGTTTTTGATGTTATCTGTGGTACAGGAACTTGCACTCTCCTGATGGTTACTCCTATTAATATTTTAATGTTTAGTGACACAGTCATTCTAGCTGTCAAATAATTCTTGCTCGCTCTTATACTATTCTTTTCTTGTCTTAGTCCACCTTATGGAGTAACAGGAATAAATTACTACAAGACCAGACATTTTTAAACCCTTTTATCAGATCATGTCACTCTTGAGCACTTACTATGCAAACAATCTATGTCTTAAATGCATTACTTCATGAAAAATATATGTATTTTTTCTAACAATAGCATGAATTATGAAGAGGCAAAGTGGATAAAACTTTTCATTTTATTTCATCATTATGTAGATATCAGTGTTAACATTAAAATGTTTTAATGTAGCACCGTAAGAAGAAAAATATCCGATGAGAACAAATTTTTCCATACAAATTGTCATAAGAATACACTTCAGGTAGAAAGGGTATTTCCCCTTCCCCTTCCCCTTCCCCTTCCCCTTCCTCTTCCCCTTCCCCTTCCCCTTCCCTCTTTACGTAGGTGTTGTGGCATATAACCATCTTTTGAAAGAAATAGGCATGATGACAAATACGTTCTTTAGAAGGCCACTCTAATGTTATCTATGTAAGTGCCCATAAATTATGAATTATTTTTGTGTTGTCTTATATAATATATCATATTAGATTTTTGTATTGAGTATGTCTGCTCCCCAAATATCTCCAATTCATGGAATAAGCCCAAGGCTTTTCCAATGTATATCTCCATATAATTGACCACTAGGTGCTTCTGTATTATGAATGTCAAACAATTAGAAGGGCAGGATCAAATTTCAAATAACGGCATCAGGAAGTAGATTTAATACTATACCCTGAGCAAACAATTCAAGATCTTTCAACCTTTCTTTTTCCTTCAAGAGTTGTCTAAGACCAAATCAGTATATCTTCAGGACTTTATCGTTTCCAAAAACGTAGCTGACATTATAAGACCATTCAAAATACATTTTATAAACACAGATTAATAAAAATTAATAGAAAAATCAGTATTTGTACCACATAAAATATGTAACCAATTCATGTAAATAACCAAAACGGTATGTTATCAATTGTAATTCAATTGTACTTTCTACTTTTGTTTTTTTACTGTATATTACGTTTGTAGAATTTTCTTTACAGCTTTTAGACAAGCATTTAATTTATTCAACTTGTTTTCTGATTTGTACTTATTTATAAAAGGAGGAAATAAACCAACGTGAAACAATCCCAAGACTTTTATTGGAAAGAAAATGTTAACTAAACTTGATGTAACCTTTATTGAAAAATAGAGATAGAGAAAACAGTTCATATGAATGACATCTTCCAGGATACATTTGGCAATCTATAAACACTTGGTAGCTATACCTTCAATGTTTATTTCTATTAAATTGTATGTATGGCTTTCCATCATCAATCTGTGCTCCTACAATCAAATCAAATATATTTAGTCAATGGGCTCCTGAAGGAAAATAGAGTATCTGTAGGTTAAAGCTTGAAATGAAAGAATTTATTCTAATCATGTTTGAAAGATTGTTAGTTTTGCTAGGAAAGAAAGGCTTCATCCTACCTAATCCTGAATTATTACACCAATTTCTCTGTCTTTCCTCAGTATTATATCAGACTTCCCATGGCTTTGAAAGAGCTTCAGGTTTTGTTTATGTCTTCCTGACAGGACCCTCATCTTTCTTTAGATGGCCAGTACATGGACTTTGTCGAGTTAAGCTGATGACATGACCTCACTGGCAAGAAAACCATCACTAAAGAAAAGGAAATGTTTTCACCTGGAAATACTCTCACCTGGAGCAGATCAGGGTCCAATCTCAGAAAATTCAGTTAAATTACTTATAGTGGAAACAAATTATCAAAGTAGAAATCTTCTTCATAGATGCTATAGTACCTATCCATTAATGGAGCCTTTTGGCACTATTTATACATTGAATAGCTATTTAATAGCTAGTTTCTAGCTCCAAACCCATTTGCACTTACAAAAATGTATGCTTATTTTAATGTCTTTTTTTTTTTTTTTTTCTTTTTTCTTTTTCTTTCCCTTGGATGAATTCAAACACCATATGTCTAGAGAAGCAGTGTTCCAAATGGTAAGGACAGAAATCAAACATCTCTCTGCTTTCTGCTTTTAAGACATTACTTATTGCAGTCACAGCTTTACTTTAAATCAACCAAAAATGTTGCCAGCATATTATTTAGGTACAAGGAGCTGTGTCTCCATGTTTCCTTCTGCCTTTATTCTCCATGTGACCTTTACCTCTGCTTTTTTAACTTGGTCCCATTACTTTGGTGACATATTACCACAGCAGATGTATGTAGCTTTTGCAGGGATTGATTTCCATCACTGGTTTGTTATTGGTAGTCCTTTCATCAGAAGATTCTTCATTTAAGCACCGTCTCAGATCAGAAGTTGCATTCCACGTGTTCTGAAACACAGATCTTAGGTGTAAGAAATCTTGAAATATGAGGGATAGTGATTTTAAATGGGTCTATTTCTAAAGGTACTATCATCTTTTCTGCTAATATATGAGCATTTCAGTTATTTATCCAAGACACTTCAAACCTCTGAGGTGTCTTGATACAAGTAAGAGTACAAGTTTTCTCCCTGACAGACAGACAGAAACCTCTTCTGAACACCAAGGATTCAAGTCTTTTCTGACCCTGTTTTTTTCAATATGACTTATTTTCTTTATTTCTCTACTTGGTATACAAGGTGTTTTGCCCCAGGAGGTAATAGTCCATCATGATTCAAGTAAGAAAGACATATAGGCTTTGTAAAGTAGTATTTAAAAAATTATTTATTAGAGCTAACATTGTAAGATAGGAATAGCACAGACAACCTTAAACACCTTTAGATGGTGGGAGCCTCAGGTGGTGTAGCATCAAACCAGATTCCAACCTATGTACAGTATACCATGCAGATCTTGTCCACAGCACAGATTCCCTTTACATCTCACAAGCTATTATATGATTTTCTTACATGTAAATAGATGTTTGACAACAGTCAAACAGAAATGATGGCACATAAGAACTTCTTGGTGTACTGTTAGGTAAAGGCAAGGTGGTGTAATTGCTGGTAGCTTCTCCATTTCAAGGAGCTGGCTAAGGTTACCCTGCAGCCAAGGGATTTCTGTAACACAAGACAGCCTGGACCTGTTCCAGTTGAGTGTTTTGTGGACTAGTGACTCCTTGAGGTATGGTGTTTTCCTGTCAAGATCATTGCACAAGGTCAGGGATGATTTCAGGGCAGCAGAAACAGCCACTGGATTCTCCTTGCATTGAGCAAGAAAGGGATTATCTTTGTTGTTTACCTGAATGAATATTCATATATTTCACAGTCTGAAATATATAAGCTATAAATAATAAATCAGGAAAGGATACTAAATGGGCGTAGATTAGCATATATAAAAACAATAAACATTTAATTGACTATGTACAAGGATGAAAATCCTGAGAAGGTGCAAAAAAACTTTTCTAATTCTAATACTGAATGACTGTGAGTAAGCTGATCATGGAATAGTGTTTTGTTGTTTTTGCTGTTTTTTTTTGTTTGCTTGTTTTAAAGGGATTGTATGCATGAGTTGCCCAGATTCAATATTTGCAGCATTGGTTTTTATTTCTCTGTAATGTTTGGTAACGCCACTGTTATACTGATCACAGTATATTACAGAATTTACAACAGTATTACAGTTAATTAATTCTTGCTTGAGGTTCCTTTAGTTTTCTTTTCATATTTAAATAAGAAGCAAAATAACTGGGAAAAAGCCATTGGTTAATTTAATATGCTGGACTGGAAGACAGCATTTGCTTACATGTTTTTTATTATTATTTTTTTCTTTCTTGGAAATATCTGTGTAATCAGCCTCATTTAAAATATAGGTTTATATTTTGAAAGCCTATCTGAATGCCCTCAATTGAATCATAAGCTACAGCTGTATCTTTTTAACTCTTGTATCTGTTAACTAAGCTTTGGTTTAAAAGGACCAAGTTTCATGGTAGCACACAATGAGAAACATGAGAGAGCAATAAATCTCCAATGTGAACAACAACACAGCCCACTGGCTTGTTTTTTCTAGATGGTAGTCATATACAAAGAGATATTCACCTTGGCCAAGAGGCCACCTCTCTCCCTCCCAGAGGGTTCTTCTCTCTTTGATTACCTTTACAGAACCATCATAAACAAGTTTTCCTGGGATGCTGTGTTAGTCTGCTGAAGTACAGGAAGTACAAGAAAAAGATATGCTTTCAATATGTTTCACTTAGATGAATATCTATTACATTGTGATTTCTTTTGTCTTTGAAAAGAAGATGGCCTTCTTGATAAGCTTCAGATGGGAGACTGTCATGGTTTGAGAACAAAATGGTAGTGGACTACTAAATGAACTTGGATGTCAAAGCACAACAAAGCAAATTCATGAATATATTTGATGTTAAAGAGTCACATGACCCTGCTCCATGGGAGACATGACAAAGCCAAGGAGGCAAGGTCGGGAATCAATATGGTAGTCCCAGCTCCTGGCAAGTAGACTGCAGGGTTAGCCCCTCCACTAGCTCCCACATATCCCAACAACCCTCACAGGTCCAGAAGACCCAGCACTTATGGGGTTGGGCAGAGATACCTAGTTCTGATAAACTAAAATCCTACAGTCCCTGCCGCGTTGCTGTTGTATGAGCAAACACAACCTGGCCTTCTAGAAAATTCTCTGTAGGTCAAGATACCTGCACTAGGTCACACCAGTTCAGCTACAGACAGTTTGAATGGAAAACATCAGCCATCTTCCTCTTCTTCATCCCCTGCCTAGTAACAGTGGTGCATCAGAATATACACGCAGCTTTAGCATCTATAGCCTCTGCTGGGAAACCTATTAAAAAGGAATAGTGTATGCTGCTGTTATGGCTCATTATGTCTTCCATACTGAGTACACCACAGAGTGATATAACTAGTCCTGAAATTAAGCCACGATACACAGAGAAAAAGGTTACACTCTAACATACACTGAAGTTGTAAAATATTGTTGAGGAATCTACAGACTACTGTGGATTTTAAAAATGGGGAAAAAAAATTAGAGATTGATGATGAGATAATGATCAGTGGTGGTTTGTATAACCTGGTTTTGAGGATCATTGTCTTGTTGATAAATCAACACTGCATACTCTGCCAGCAATGCAATTGAGATAATTAGAAGAAAAATTGTGGAAGATAAAAAACACTTGATAAATTTTGCTTTTTCTATAAGAGAGAAAAATTATAAAATATAGCAGTTTCCTTGTAGTACTTTCATGATTTCCACTCTTTTTTTTTTTTTTTTTTTTTTTTTTTTTTTGTGTGTGTGTGTGTCTGTCAAAGAGAAGACAGTAGAAGAAATGTTTGAATTGCTGTCTGGCCAAACTTACAGCAAATGTTACTGTAATGTATATTGACAGATATTTTCTACTTTTAGGCTTACAACTAAAATATCTATCTTTTGCTTCCCTTGAATGTTTCTCCTTTGAAGATTCTGTCTGAAGGTGCACCAATCACACTATAGTAGGATGTCAAAGTTGCTTAAACAGAGTGAATGTTCTCCAGAATACGTACACAGTGTTTTCACATTTTGAATGCTTAGAAATGAACATTGTGCTTGTAACGGAAGATATTTGAGGTGTTCTTTTCTGTCGTTTTCACGAAGAATAATCGTTACCTTCCAAAAGACGAAAGCAGATGACAAACATCTGACAAAAATCGTTATCACAGTGGCACCTAAGACAGCAGCACAACCCTGAGTCTTTGATCAATTTGGATTCTTTATAAAAAGCCTTGCTAGAGCAGTACCCTTGGTACTGCCAAACAGAAAGAAGGATCAATGGTAGGATGAGCTCCTGGAAATAAATGGAGGAAAAGACAGTAGATGATGTAGTGAGATGAGAGAGCATTGTTCATAGGAAGATCACAGAATCACAGAATTGAAGGGGTTGGAAGGGACCACGAAAGATCATCGGGTCCAACCCCCCTGCCAAAGCAGGTTCCTTAGAGCAGGCTGCCCAGGTACGCGTCCAGACGGGCCTTGAATATCTCCAGAGAAGGAGACTCCACAACCTCCCTGGGCAGCCTGTTCCAGTGCTCCATCACCCTCACTGTGAAGAAGTTCTTTCGCATGTTGGTGTGGAACTTCCTGTGCTCTATCTTGCAGCCATTACCCCTTGTCCTGTCCCCACAAACCACTGAAAAGGTGAATTGCAATCCCATACTTCAAGGGCTCAAACAGAAAAGTAGCACAAATGACGACAGCAAAAAGTGTTCAAAGTTGAACAGCCTTCTAGTGCACAAAACGGATGCTGTATTGGAGATTCTTTACCTGAAAATTAAGTCCTGGGTAGCTTCACTGGAAGTATCAAGACACTGTCCATAATGCATAAGACTTTTAATTCTATTTGAAACTCTTGTTCTAAAGACTTATTGTCTGTGGGACTCACTTCTCAGCTGCATTTAGTTCTCCTGATGTATAAGATTACTTGTGAGACAATTGCCTAATCTGTTGCAGTCAGGGATATATGGGTAGTGCAATCAATGAAGCTCAGTGGTGTCCCATTTTTCATGAAGTGAGAATGGAAGATAATTGTGCATACTACACATGAGACATGGGCTCACTATAATTGTGGAGGCTGACATGTAGGAAAATAGCTTAGGAGAACTAAAAAGGCCAGACAAAAGTAAGATTCAGTCTGAGAGACATTGTGACACATTGTGCAGTGTTGTGCTCTTCAACCTGATCAGTCAGCATGACATATTAGCTTTACTTCATTTCCAACTACATGGCTTCTGAAATTAAGTTTTTTAAGGGTCGATCTTTGCACTATCTTCCATGTTCTTCTGCTGCCGAGAGTTGTGTAGGAAAAGCAAAATAATATCCATCTGCACTTTCACAAGTAGACATGGTTAAGTAGATATTAATATTATGTTAATAGGTTATTAATCTGTTCCTCCCTCACACGCTCTTTGTGTCATAAAACAAAAGTGGCTTGCTGAACTTCACAGAGCAGAGGAATTGCAAGAAAAGAATAATAGTTGAGACCATAGATTATTTCCTTCTTGCTGCAGCCAACAGATAGTTTCCAAGTCTTGAAATTAGAGGCATCTTAGAGCGCACACATATCAGTTGTTCCAGAGTGCTATTTGGAGAAAGGCATAAAAAGAACCTGCATCTTTAGCTCCTATGTGCTTCATTTCTTTCTTATGTCTCTCTCTCTTTGTAGGAGAAAACTACATGATTAAGCAAGTATAACTGCCTCGAAACCACTGTTTTTTTTCAATATGTTTGATTGTTCTGTAGTAGCTGGTATATTACTGCTAGTGCTTGTTTCACAGGGCAGATTTCTAAAACTAAGAACAGGTAAACATCACTGAAGGCTATAAAGTTATTACTTTATCACTACTCAAAGTCTTTCAAACAGCAAGGAAAAAAAGATCAAAGGCAGAGAAGGAGAGTAATGTAAAGTATAAATGAAAAATGTTTTTTGTTTGTTTCTAGGGCGGGGAGAGGAGGGGAGGGAGGTGGAGGGGACTATCATCATTCTTACTACCCCCTCAGAAAAATCTGTTTAAGTGATATCATCATCATCATCAGCATAAAACTAAAAACCTTTACATTACATGTAACTAAACATATATTTCAAAATATCTAAATCTTAGAAATTACCTTCTTCTTCTACATATAACAGTGTAACAGAACTGACTGTAATGATCCTGTTTCTGCAGAATAATTCTTTGATGCCCTTTTTCACTTTAAAGTAAGTTGTTTCTCCATCTTCACCAGATATCATAGGGAATATGCAAAACAGTAAATGTTTTCACTATGCAAATTTACCTCTTCATGAAAACACATAATGTGTAACCATAAAACTATTTTCCATTATTATTTTCATATATACACAAAATTATGTCAGTTTAGATTTATTCTGCCCCAAGTCTATTTCAATGAGTTTCTTGGGAAGATTTTTGGAACAGCAGATGGCAGATAAAGGATAAAAAATAAAACCAGTTTCTGGGACCTTGGGAAAACCTTGTATCAAGTAACTTTTCCTTGAGAGATGCTTTTTACCTCTTTTACAATTAGAAGTGGGCAAGAAGTACTCATATGCAGTCCTACGGTACGGCCAACAACTAGAGTCTTTGAGCTGGTAAACTATGTTCAGCTTATGATTTATCGTAAATATTAATGGCAGTCATTTCTCTTTCTGGATACCTTCACCATAATATCTCAATATTAGTAATATCAAAAGCAATTTTGCCGTTATTTTCTTAGGAAATAAAACCTTTCATTTCTTTTTCATTGTAGACCCTCTCAATTCTCTTCCAATATTGAAGGTTTTGTTCAAGTTATGCAAACTGTACTGGAGTACTCAGAAGAGCAATTGCTACTCGAAGTTTTGAGATCTAAAAGAAATTAATTGGTTTTAGAATTATGTAATTGCTGATAAGTTTGGGGAGTTCATTAGAGATCATTCCATATTTTCTGTGTTCAGGGATTTTTCTTAAAGTTCTGTGTTTGAGAATATCAGGTTTCATTTAATAAAATAAAATAAAAGAATCTGATTTAAAGCTCTCATGTTTGCAAGCAAACCTTGAAAACCAACCCTAAGCACTATCACCTTCCAAAACAAACAAACAAAAAAACAAACAAAACAAACAAACAAACAAACAAAAAAACAACAACAACAATGGAAAGAATACTAAAAGACAATGAAAATCATTATTTTAGAATACCCAGATTTTTACTCAATTATGTGAATTTGTGATCCAAACTCTTAGCATGTACAACCTGGGTCTAACTATATATACTGTGTTACACACAGGCTTCAGAAAGTTTAGTGGGTTAGCTTTTTTTAAGGTGGTTAAGGAAAAGATGCCTGAAACTTTCTATTTTGTTTTGCATAGTAATTTTTATTCAGCAAGATTTTAAATTATTGCTCTTAGTGAATACATTTTTTTCTATTTTTAGAACTAAACTTCATTGTAAAACTGTGACTTCTTTGACATAAATGTACACCAGTCAGCAGTAAATCTGCTTTTAACTCTTGCAGAATTAAATAAATTAATAATATTTGAGAATAAAAATATTCACCCAAGCTGACTATCTTTAATGAGAAAACTTTTTGACAGCACAATATTGCAAAAAGAGAAAGAATTTATCTGATTTTTTTTTTTTCCCATAGCTTAAGATGTAAGAAAAACACTGTTATGCATAGTAGAAAAAATCCCAATGTATTCAAGTTGGGCAGTGCATTACTGCGATTTTTAAAGGATATTTATCCATTACAACTTTGTCATCAAATATTGCCTGTGGCCTATGGTTATCGTCACTGTGCATTTACATTTCAATTGGAAAAAAAGCCACTTTCTTTTTGTCTTCTCTGATTAACATTTTGAAGCTCTGTAATTTTCTTGCTGCTCAGAGAAACAAAGCACCCAGGCTCACAGAGAAAACCCATTCAGCAAGATATAAATATTTGCTATTCAGAAAATCTCAATGAGGGTTTAGTTATTTTAAACTAAAAAAAGAAAATTACTAATAATGATTGGTTTCAGCTAATGAAATGCTTTTATGCAAATATGTGAACCCTAAATATGACCTGGAAACAAAAGACTGCTTAACAGTTACTATTAAGCAATACATTAGGAGATCAATTAAACAGAACTCTTTCTAATGAATAAGCTGTACAAGAGTTGCTATGGAAACTTGGAAAGAGAAAGCCTTAGAATGCTAATTTGCAATTTTAAGAACATAAAGTATTAGAGATCTGTTATGACTGGTTAGAGAGTCATATAACAAAGTTAAAAAGTGTGTCGCAAACACTCCCTCTCTCTCTCTCTCAAAAAAAAAAAAAAAAGGGGGAGGGGGGGAGGGATGGAATGGAGCCATAACATTCATGACCAAGACTGACATATGAAAGAAAATATAATACAAATAGAATATTATCTCAGAATGGGAAGTTAGAATTATATCATTCCAATGTTTACCATCAGAGGGAGCCAGAAATTGCAGTTTCTCCTTGGAAAGTCATTAATAAGGTCCAGGAAACACTAAGAGTTGTTAGAGACTTCCTCCTGAAAGGAACATCAGAGACAGAGCTGTTGAAGAAGTCTATAAATACTTGGGTTCTTCAACATACTTGTGACAATTCTCCATCTTTAAAAAGATATATATTCTGGACCGTCATAAGATAATAGGTTAAGAAAGGTCATTGGTAGTATCAACTTTAAACAGAAGTGTAAAAAATATGTTGTTGCAACAGATACAAGTTCCTCAATTTAAGTCTAGACTATCCTTTCCACAGGGAGCATTTCAGCTTTAAGAAATGTGTAGCCCATATGCTTCTCCAGCACTTCTTTTCTATCTAAATGAACAAAATCACTTGAAAGGTTGAGATGGGAGAACATGAGGTCCAAGTAAATTCATTCAGAAAATAGATTTTATTTATTTTTTAAAATCAATTACTTTTATTTTAAAACATGAAGAAAAAAATGCCAAATATCAGATAAAGGATTTTTATTTTTATTTTTACAAATTATCTCAGTTACTACAGTGTTCCCTAAGTGTATGTGCTCAGTAGAAATTAAGATTATGATTTTAAGTCAGATCGTGCACCAGAGAAAAGAGTTTAATTTTTCCCATTGGCCATAGTGACAAGATAATGAAACATTTCCACACCAGATTTATAATTTGAATAATACATGTCTTTTGTGAGACAGGTACAGATTAAAATGTTAAATCAGAAACTCAGAACCTTTTATTTCTAGTCTTGTCTTGGAGGACATGGCTACATTGAATTTCTGGAGGCAGAAGTAGCCTGTGTTGATGTCTACATTGAGTGGGTACAGAAACGTGGGAAAAAATGGTCCTACCATGCTCTAGAACTCCACAGCTAAAATTAGATCAGATTAGATCAGCAGATCTGATCTGCTCTTCCTACTTCACTTCAAAATCTGAATAATCGCTTTGTGGATGTGAAGGCCATGCCATACCTAACTCCAAATACACATCTACCTATGTGTGCACACAAAATGACTGCAAGATCGTTCTAATCATGCCAACATTTTTTTTCTGCAAAAACAGAATTTATGGGTGGTAGCAGCACTAGAATACAAAACAGAGCACAAGCCACAAATACTCTGCAAACAATGATATGGATCTTGTTGAGACGTGTCTCCCTACTTGGAGATAATCATAAGCCTTCTGGACATGGTCCTGGGCAATCTGCTCCAGGTGGTCATGATTGAGCAGGGAGCTTGGGCTTCTTCCAGAGGTCCCTTCCATCTTCAACCATTCTGTGATTCTCTGGTTCTATGATACTGGTCCAGCCAAGAGAAGAAAGAGTCTGATCCCATCTCTGTTATGACCCTGATTTGTCAGTAGAAAACTGAAATACTAATATACCCATGTCTCACAAATGATTAGAACAATTACAGTGAATTAAAGAGCTGAGGATGAATTTAGTCTCTGCTTCATTTTTCAGTACCAGAATAAGGGAGACAAAACTATCGGTCTATTTCACGAAGACATTGTGAAATATAGAAAGTTATTTGTTTTACTACCCAAAGATTAGCAAAACTTTTCTTAACCATTTCTATGAACCATTTCAAAAATTGTATTGCTAATCCTACTGGTCAATGACTGCATTTTTATTGTCAAAGTTTTGTAGTATCTTTAAAAGTAGACTTAAATAGTGTCTCCAACAGTTTAGAACTACAACCTACGTAATATATGTCCTAGGTAATGTAATGCATCTCTAGTACAATAGAAGTAATGATTGTACGTGGCTTTTTTTATCTACTCTCTAGGATTTAGATTATTTGCTGTTAAATATTTGCTTTTTCAAATGATTACATCTATTTTTGTTCAGAATCCAGAAGTATAGCATATACCAAATAGCCCAGTCTTTAGTAAGACTGAGATATGGGAAAGTTTCATATTGACCAAAAACTTCAGATTCATATTATATTCTTCTACAGTTTTCTTTAAGGTAATTCAAAGAAATAACATTAGGTTTCTATCTAAACAATGTTTGTCTATGATACTTAATTTAAAAATATATATAATGGAAAAGAAAAATATTGTTATCAGAATTTTGAAGGACTGAATGATTTATACAAAACTTTTAGGAGAGATATTTTATTCAGTAGGTTATAATGGTTGCATTTATTCCTGTCCTTTCACATGTCTGAAGATCACACAATACATAATCTCAGGGAAAGCAGTGTTTACAATGACATACATTTTCTTCCTGAACTCCTTTCACACTGCATTGACAATTTATCCTTTCAACAGAATAGGTTTCTTCATGTCTACAGCCACTGGAATTACTCTCTGATATTATGATAAATGTTATATTTATTGTAGTTGAGTGTGTACTAGTACAGAAGTCCCTCTACAGAGGTAGAAAGATAGATTATCAGATGGTATATGGAAAAGATTCATAGACAATTCAGATTTTCCCAAGTGTACGAGGTTGAAATCAGGCATGCAAATACATAAAATTTGGCTAAATGTCATAGTAAATTGCAGAGGAAACATAATATATTGGATAATCCTTGGCTTCTTTATGAATAGAAGAAATATACAAGTTTCTTCTGTTTGTAACTTTATGGGGAATTTTCTACTGAGATTGCTGGAGACAATTCAATTCTATTTATTTATTTATTTATTTTTTCATGAGATGATGCAGAACACCTACGGTGTTGAGTAGAAACAGGGAATGCAGACATGAGTGCACATCTAGTACCAATACAAGTTTTAGGAAAAAAAAAAGCACAACAATAAATTAATGCTCAAGCTGAATTCCTGGTAAAGTTAGGATGTTCTTTTAGTTACACCTGACATAAACTCAAATAATAGCAATGGTGTAAGTGATGGTTCATGGCTGCCTGTGAAATGTAATTTCTTGCCAATATTATGTTCTGTGATGTTGCTAAGAAGGCCTTGGAACATGTGCCAAAAGATGTCACTAGATCTTAGTAGTGACAGGCAGGACTCAGTAATATGTGAAAAAAAAAGTCCCCACAAACACAATTATCAGTTATGTGTTCCTAACTGATCTGTATAGCTCAGGATAAAAGTAGGGGCTTATCCTGTTCTCTTCCTTTTCAGAAACATCATGAAGTGGGAGCAGTCCATGGCAAATGCCTGCAGACAGATACACACCTCAGCATCTACACAGCACTTCAGTTCCTCACTGGATCCTCCCTCTGGGCTGAAAGAGAGCACAGGACACCAATCCCTAAATTTGCAGCATTGCAGAAGCAACGAGGAAATCCTGTTCTCTTCTCAGGCACCCTAAATCCACCTTGGGCAATCTTTCTGCACTTTCAAATGCTTTCTAACCTCCAGCTCAGATCTGTTATCTTGGCTTTCAAAGTGGGCACTTTTTCTTGAATTAGACGTCTGCCTCTTTTACTGCTACTGCTTTTTAAAACATACAGGAGTGAATGAAACAGAGTCATTTATGTTAGTAATGCCAGAGAAGCACAAAGAGTGGAGAAAAGGCCACAGCTATGTACCCCAGCACCTCACTGAGGCACATCTACTTCGTGGAGCAGCTCATGATACCCTCAGAGGATCACAGCAGGAAGCTCTATGGAGGGAACTGAATTCAGTCATTAGCAGCAGTTATCAGTGTTAGAGCTGACAAGGAATTTTTCAGTGAAACATCTTTTTTTATTATTTTTATTTATTTTATTAAAAAAATCAACTCATCAAAACAGCAAAATAATTATTTGAGAGATTTCTGAAGTTAAAGTGAAAGGAAAAATTTCCTTGATATTGAATAGTGTTTTCTAAGCAATGTTTGCTACTATGAAATAAAAATGTCTTTTTTTTTTTTTTTTAAAATGTAAACAGGAATTTTAGAATGGTTAGTGACTTTCAAATATTGATAAAAATGATTAATAAAGACAACGACAACAAAAAAGATTTATAATTTTTTGACATATAGCCTGGTTTTCAAAAATCATAAAGATTTTACAAGGATAGAAATGACCTTTCAATTCCAGTTTTAGTGAACACAGACATTTCCTAGCTGTCTCTTCTTAAAAGACTTTGAGAATTCAAAAGGTTTTGTACACACTCTGTTTCTGGACAAAAAAAAAAAAAAAAAAAAAGTTGTGGCATAATTTCTTCTCTTTTGTGGAGCTTTCATTAGTGAAGAACTTGGCCTCTAATTCTGGCCCTACGCTATTATAAAAGGAAGAGCAGCATTCACATGTAAGCATCCAAATTTCTGAGGACTAATTTATTCTTGAAATTAAACAGGGATGTAGTTGTCTAAACAAAGTTACCTGACCCTGAACAATCTAGGCTCAGATCTTGATCAACCATATAAATCATTACTTCCACTGGTATTTAACTCAAGGTTTTCTTTCCAGGTATTAATCAAACAATAATGATAAAAAAAAAAAAAAAAAGAAGTGTCATGATTTAAAGTCCAACAGAAGGAGTTGCAATGGTAGTGAGCTACAGACAGTACCTCTAGTAAATTCTATTATTTCCTAAATTTTTTCAAAATACTGTGCTCCACCTTTCCATCAGCTATGTGTGATCAAACAAAAAGTGTAATATGAATAGATCTTTAAGATTAGACTCATGATTAATATATGTTGCTTTACCTAGTAAATTGCATGTCTCTTAATTGAGCCAACCTGTAGTAAATGACTTATTTTAGCATTATATCTGTGGTGGCTATAGGGTGACATATATGGGCTAAAATAATAATAATAATAATAACAAAAAGTAAAAGAGAGAGGATTGATTAGTGGTTCATAAAACAGAAAGAAAATAGGGGAAGAAAAAAAAAAAAAAAAAGGAATGTTTTGCTTTTTTCCAAATATTTTACAGCCACTAATGAAAGTTAGGTATTTCCTATTTACTGAAAATTATTCCGAGACCCAAGCTGTCAGTCAATCATGATTTTTGTTTAGCAGAGGCAGTACTCTGCAGTAGGTGTATCATTATAGCTTGACATTTTTTTCCAAATGTGGAAATGTCATATTTAATGAAACAACAAAGCCAGAAATGGTGAATGAGTTGAAATAAAAATGAAGCATTCACTTGATTAATTAAAGGGTAGTCTAAATGTGTCTATATAAAATCACACTTTTTTATGGATCTGTTTTCTGTATACTGCACACAGGATTGCATGTGTGCTTTGTCTGAGAGAAGAAAATAACGAAAAAGGTATATTGTTTACTGTTATGGTAAACCCAAAGTTTTTTATGGTCCATTTCTCCTATTGGTTTATTTGTTCCCAGTGTTAGCAACTCAGAGTGCCAATTCAGTAATCACTGGTGTTTTCAAACAGTGTCTTACTGTCATTTAATTAAAAAACAGGCAATCTTTTACCCCTCTTTGCCTCTATTTACCTTAATTTATTTCTTAGCCAAAGCAGCTTCCCATAACAGAAAGACAGTATGAAATATTATTTTTTTGGTGCCTATAGAAGATGGAGAGAGCTTGCCAAGGAGATGTTGTTTTTCCTTCTGGAATTTTTGTTGGTTTGTGAGGAAAGAATGTAACCTGACCAAGGGTAAACACAATAATGATAACGGTTTTGCTGCAGCTGCTGGCACTAAGGTATCGATTCTGTAATACCAGGACTGTTTGAAGTTACCTATGAGCATTCAGGAAGGAAAGAAACAATAGTTACTGACAGCTTTCACCAAGTGTAGAATGCATGATGGCAAAGACATGAAGAAGTGGGTTTCCTGTGTTATTTGGGTGTCAGACAGCAACCTGACACAGGAGCCAGTACAGCTGCCTTCATTTAATGTCCCTTGAATTTCATGAAATGTGATAAATAATTGAGGATCTGTGTTACCCTTGAAAAAAATTAACCCTTTCCATGCACATTTCCATCGTCTTTTCCAATTTTAAGTTCTGTGCTAACTGCATTACACCAAACACTATGTTAACCAGGAGAAGTTGTACAAACAATTCTAATGTACTCCAAGAGAAAGTATTGCTCAAAAAGATGTTGACAAGGGTATCTCTTAGTGCTAAATTACATGTAAGATAACTTTCTTGTCCAGAGTTCGTCTTATTGAGGAGCTTAGTAGTTCTGAAGGGGATTAGGATACTTGAGTTGTTTATGTTAATAAAGGTTCTTTTTACTGCTTGTTGTATAAATTTTACTGTCAAGCATACACCTATAATTTTACATCTCTCAGAAAATGTTTTGTCAGGAGAGCTTGAAAACTTATTTATGAACTACTTTCCACGGAGGAGTTAAATCTAACTGATATGCCCTGCCTCTCAGGATGCCATTAACTCCGTGACACTTCACAGCCTTTGTTAATCAAAATTGCTTTAGCTGACTTTTAGTTAAACAGACCCAAATATAGCCTTCTTTGTTAGTAAATGCTTAAGGTACACAGATTTACACTGTCTTGTGTGGTAGCTGATTTGGTAACTTTATATCTTTAGAAATGTCATATCTTCAAATTTGCACTCAACTTGATTTTCACTGTCTTCTTGTTCTATGCTATTTCTGACATAGTAGCACTCAAAACAATAACAAATCTCTATGAAATATGAAAATGTAGGAATTAATTTAAACTTGCTGCTCTGGAAGTGAAAGCTGGCTACTGTGGAAAATGGTACATTACCACCGTGCTTTCCCAACTGTCAATTTTCTGCTTCTCGACAGCCTGTTCACCATTGTCCAGACACCTAAATTGCATTCTGACAACAATCACATCTCTGTTCTAAACCAGACAAAGTCCCCAGAGAGAATATCTTTCACTAGACAACCATATATTAAAAAGATCTTCTGTGCACTGCATTGACATTTTATATTCCAAAAACTAAAATAAAATTAAATTGTTCCCAAAATTAAAAGTCTCCATTTGTGTAATTACATGTAAATATTTACTAACCAAGAAAGGCAAATCAATATGGATCAAGACTAGGTTCCGCACAGAGCGTGTTCCTGACTTCAATTGATTCTTGTCTTGGAGAATAAGCTAAGAAAGAGCCAATTAAGTATTTTGCTATTCCTAGCCAATATTTACAAGTTGTCAACAATAGGAATTTCATTCATCCCATAAATGTTCAGATATTTTTCAAAGCTAGACTTGGTCTGACTTTTAAATCTACATTCAAATGTTCACAGTTTGTTCCAAATTATATTCAGCCAAGGTTCTTGGACTATATAGCCTATCTATATCTGTAAGCATTAAAGCTTACAAATTAGTTTACAGTCACTCTGAGTCAACACTACAGACACTAGCTACACAAAATTAAAGGGATTAAAAAAATGTTCATAATTACTAAGGGAAAATTTTATATATTTTTAAAAAATAAAAGTAAATATACTGCTCAAAATGCCATTGCTAGTGGTCAGTCTGTGAAGGGAATGGAAAGAGGAACCTTCTACTTTTCCCCTCTGTGAGAAGCCAATTACAGGCTTTTAGATCCCACTGAGATCCCTCTTGTTATCTGTCATCTCACCTGCACCACTTTTTGTTTCCCTTCAATCCAAATGTACTGCAGTTCCAGCACTCAGGCTCTCCTCCCTGCAACTTTATTTGTCAGGAGGCAGTCTCACTGAGCCTCCTAACTTGGGTTTCAGGTCTCTGTTTAGGTGGTCTCCTTTCCAAAGCCATAGGTAAGGAAAGAGGCATTCACTGTCTCTCAGATACGTCCAATAATGGACTATTTTACTCTATTGTGTAAATCAGGAATATAGTTTTTTTTGCTCCTCCAATCTCAAACAAGGAGTAACAAACAAGATAGATATATATTTAAATAACTGTAAAGAAATGAGTTACTTATTCCAGTGCAAACAAATTATTTCTAATCAGAGAAAAAATGCATGTTTCAGCAGTTCCTGTTCCAGCAGTGTCATGTGCTGCTGGCCTTTGCTGCTGCCAGCCCTGGGTGGCTCCTGTGCACCTCACTGTCCCCGAGGGCCCTGGAGACTTTTCTACAGCCTCCAGTCTCAATAGTCTGGGGCTCTGCCTTCCCAGGTGCAGGGCTTAGTGTTTCTTTGGACTGAACTGCATAAGAGGTATTTCTCCAGTTTGCCCAGCTCCCTCTGGATGGGAGCGCTGCTCTTAAGCACATTGACTGGTCCCCCCCCATTTGGTGTCAGCTGCTAGGCTGAGGAGAAAGTACTCCATTACCTTCTCCTAGTCATTCGGAAAGATGATAAACATCGCAAATCATGGTATAGACCCCTATGTGTTACAGTTTTCTAGACAGAGTACTACCCATTTACCTCAACTCCCTGAGCCCAACCAACCTGGTTTTTGCTTGTCTAGTTGGCCTTCCATTCAGATTCTTGCATCCTAACTTGTGGAAAACATTGTGGAAAATAAATGTCACAAGCCTTGCTAAAATCAATGTAAATGATATCCACTACTCTCTCCTTGTCCTCAAATCTAGTCATTTCATCAGGGAAAGTAATCAGTTTATTTAGGCAAGACTTAGGCTTGTTAAATTCATGGTAACCACTCACAATCACTTCCTTCTTCCTCATGTACCCAGAAATGTGTCTATGGTGTTCCTCCTCCATGTGCCTTATACATAGTCTGCTCTTACAGTAGGTGCTAAATTCTGTCAAGATTGGTCTCTAAGCCAGCATGACTGCATACATTCTGAATTCTTCTTGTAAAAGGAATGGTTGCACAGAGATTAATGGCAGCCTTTCAGTGGGAGTTACAGGTTCTCGGCACTTCTTAAAATCTGAGTCATAAGTGGTTTTTTCTGTGTCCATGCATGCATCCACCAGATAAGCTGGGAATGAGGCCAAGATCTCTTCAACTTTCCTATTCTCCAGTATAGGACAGTTATTTCTCTCTGCAGCATAATGTAAAGTGGACTTGTGTGTTACAGCTAGTTGCCAAAATGCTTATGCTTCCAGATGGAAAAAGGAGAGGTGAGGAACCAATGAACATGCTCAGTATCACACATCAAACTAAAAATTATGTCAGTAAACTCAAATTGGAGGACATCTCAGTTAATAAAAGACAAGTATAGCCAGAGCTAACTCCCTTGACAGGCTAATTAACCAAGAGCCGTCTATGCTGAATAGGCTGCATGAAGACTCTCCTGAGTATTCTCTGTCTCCTACATGTCAGAACTGATATCCTCTGGATCATGATCTGCTACCAGTCATAGGACCCCAGTTCTTCTCACCACCAGCCAGGCACCAAAAGCTTATGTTTGCTGCTGCCAGTATGACAGCCAGAAGTGTATTTTGGCTTTCTTCCATGTCAACCATGTAGGTTTGATACCAGCTACCACTTATTGTTGGAAGCGCAGTTATGAGATATTGATTAAGAATGCATTGCTGACATCTCTCATTCCTTTTACGGTGAACTTTATGCTATGTGGCATTTTTCTGAGAGCATCAGCTTCTGAATGCAGACAAAAAAAAATAAATCAATTTTCACTTCAGAGAAATATTTTAGCATTTAGAATTATGAAGAAATTAGAACATGACCTGTTAAAGGTGACATTCTGTGAAATGTCATTCAAAATTCAGATTTCAGCCATATGGAAACCTTCCAAACAACTATATAAAGTAATTCCCTAAGCTGCCAGACTCTAGAAGCAGTAAAAAAAAAAAAAAAAAAAAGTTGGACTTTGATAATATTTATTTTATCAGAGACAATACAGTTACCAGCACTAAATATAAATCCTCATGCTTCAGAGAACAAGCTTTGCACTAACTGAAAAAGTAAGGAAGAAATGTTTGTGAGCTTATTGACATACTTTTACTGTGCCAAGGATTTTTTTCAAAGATGTGTGAAACATCTGCTGCTAAATTGTATCAAAGATCTGAGTTTATATTATTAAATTAACATCCACAGACAGAATTCTTAATTTCTATGATGATTTCATTGTATTGGCATATTGACTAAACATTAACTTGCCAGATAGTATTGGCATTTGTCAAACACTGTGTTAAACAGTGTTGCAAAAGTAGAGAAAAACTGTACATATCTAGATGTAAAATAGTTGTTTTAAGACTTGCCAGTACAGTCGCACACTAATTTATAAGTAAATGCTGTAAAGGTGACATGACTGAAGCAGGAACATGGCTGTACAGTAAAAATAGCGTTCAGTACTCTGCAGAGCAGAGCAAGAAAGGCGGCACTGCATCAAGAAAACTGTTTATCATAACATTGAATCAAGCAGGCTGGGTGAGTCAGAGTCTGGAAAGACAGGAGGCAAAAAAGGACACACCAAGCAGACAGGGCAGTGGGAGTGCTGGCTAATGAGCATCTGACAATTACTTAATGCTTCAGAATAGATATTCACAGATCTGAGAAACAAAGCAGTTTGAACAAAAATGTTTAGAAACAAAATAAACTGAAAATACTAGCAACTGCACATTGTGATGATTTCTAAAATAGACAATTAAAATGTATATACTGGCCCTATGCTATTAACTTGCCATGCTGTAAAACACAACAGTAAATGGCACAGATTACAAAGTGATACTCAATCTGGGAAAACAGAACCATACACAAATCTCCTGACTGATTTCTGGTATTTATTTATTTTTTTCATTGTTTGTTTGTTTGTTGTTTGTTTGGCTGGTCAGTTTGTTTATTTACACACAATCTTTTGAAGCAAATGCACTTTTAATGCCTGGGTTCTATACTGACATAGTCCATATCAACAGCAAAGTCAATTACTTTGGTAAATGTAGGAAAATTTATTCATAAAGGTTGCACAATTGCCGAGGGAGTGAAATGAAGATGTTAAGACAATAGCCAAGAGAAAAAAAAAAAAAAAAGAATAAATTATGAAAAAAAAATTGTATTCAGGCTTTTTTTTTTTTTTTTCCCAACTCATGTTTCTGACTTTTCTTTGGAAACTGACATCTACATTAGTAGTGCATTTATTGATTTATATTGATTTTATTAGTTCTCACAATAAACTTTTCTGATTCATGCTTCATTGCTCAGAAGCTTTCCAACTTTCAGCAACTCTCTTTGTGCATGAAAAGCCTATTGATGGCTTTGTGTTTGCATGAAAATGAACAATTTACATATTTATTGCTTGTGATTTGTGTGCTAGTTGAACCATCAGCAATGTTCATAGAATGCTATGTGAGCCGGAAGGAGAATGATTCATATGGCTGTGAATGAGACCAAAAGGGCAAAGAACAAGTACAAGTATAAAGAGATTAGCAACTGAATATTGTTCTGAAGAGGAAAGAATGAGCATATATGTGGAAAGATTATCAGGAAAACAGTGTATTGCAAAGGCCATCTATTATATTTCTGAGGTGCTTATCACAATGTCACCTAATTACCATATATATCAGATCATTTATCTCTGTGGATTTCATCTCTTCACGATTCTAAATTTTGTCTTCATCTACAGTTCCTGAAAAGAACAGAAACTGTTTAATTTGTAAAGATATTTATAATACCGACATCCTCTTTTTATCAGCAGTTTTACTTGTATTAGTTATAAAAGGATATACAATTCCAAATAAACAGAAATAAGTATCTGTTACATTATATACAGATTCTCACTTGTGTAGTCATATTTGCATAAGTAACCTATTTACTCTGATGGAAAGAAGTAGAGATTACTATGCTTTTATAGAACTCAATCTACAGATACAGTAGAACCTCAATTTTTTGTACTCTTCAAATCATGTAATAGAATCACAGAATGGTTTGGGTAGGAAGGGATCCAAAAATCATCCAATTCCAACCCTACTGCCATGGGCAGAGACACATCCCACTAGACCAGGTTGCTCAAAGCTGCACCCATTCAATCTGTCCTTAAACACTTCCAGGGATGGGGCATCCACAACTTCTCTGGGCAACCAGTTCCAGTGCCTCACCACCCTCATACGAAAGAATTTCTTCCTAATGTCTAAACTAAATCTACCCTCTTTTAGTTTAAATCCATTACTCCTTGTTCCTTGTGTAGTGTTTCACTACAGTCCATGAATGTAGCAAAAAATAATATGGAACAGTCCAGTAAATGAACTTCAGTGCATGATCTAAGGTAACTTGCAGCTACTCTTGGTGTTTAACATAGTAGAGTATAAAAGTGATATAATACCAGGGCTTTGAGTGGAGTGTGTAAGAGAGTGTGACAATATTATTTTTGTTTTTTAGCTTTTCTTTTTCCTATGTATCTTGTTTGTAAAATGGTTATTCATAGACTGTTTTATGTAGCAGAATTCCTTCATTTCCTCTAAAACATTTGCATTCCAGTCCCTGATGGAGTCAGAAGACTGGACTAGGTTGACTTCAGATCATATACCATATGCTCTGGTTTGCAACAAAAAGAACTTTTCAGTACTAAAATTGAAATAATAAAAAGTAAAACACTGTAAAATTATTAAAAATAACTTATATAGAGTGCAACTACATAATGGAAATTATTGCTATTAAATGTTGTAGACTAACATCTACATTTCTAAATGTAGAAGATTTATGGAGTCTCTTTTCTTATCCATCCCAAAGAGACTTGTTATAATGATTTTCCTATTTCATAATGTTTGGGATAATTTTCTGAAGGATTTTATTTTATTTTATTTTATTTTATTTTACTTATTTTATTTTCCATTTTGTTTTCACTGCAAACAGTCTTGTGACACCAAAGGCAATTGTGCGGCAGGCGTGGCACTCATTTCGATGAAAAAGGACTGAACTTCTGAACGCAAATGACCAGAGCTAGTTTAAAAGCAAACCATTCATGCAATGATCCAAGAGTCATATCCAGGGCGAAGAACAGAAGTGGAAATTTTATCAGGATAACAATGCAAGTCATCCAGTGTAAAGGTAGAAGATGGTGGCAGCCTAGACATCAGTCTCTCCACGAAGCCGTTTTAAACTTCCTCAACTGCCAGTGCACACGTGGACCACAAACACTTACATGTATGAAGCTCATTTGTCCTGTATATTACACATAATGCGATCAACACATCATAAATGTTATCACCCTGTGTGATAACTGCATTATATATTTACTGATTCCTATTCCTCCCTTACAGGAGGGATGTATTTCAGATAACTCACCTTTGTACCATGCGTAGAAGTGACAAAGTGAGAACATAGTGTGCGCGGTGGTTTCTTGTTGAAAGTTCATTCATTCTTCTAGATTGATAATGATTGTATTTTATCAGTTGGCACAAAAGACTTGTATTTAAAAAGTGTATTACCTTACTGGGCACTCATTTATAAAAAAATTACATTGTTAGTCATTCTGCTGGTGACTTCACTGTGACAGACTCCTTTGAAGTGCAGACTTTCTTTTAGAATGTTTGCACTTTTAAATGTCCATATCACCAAGCTATGCTTACATTTTTCTTCACGTATCTCCAGGGGTTGGTAGTCATAGTGGTAAATATTGGCACTAAGAAGCTGGCAGGCTCCAGATCTGTGTGTGTATGTATGTGTGTGTGTGTGTGTGTTTGTGTATGTACGTTGGGGGGTGGGGAGGGCAATAATGTTTGATAATTTTTTAACTGTCCTCCTTGTCCTCCCTTTTTTTTTTTTTTTTTTTTTTTTGGGATAAATTCTGCTATCTTTGCTGCCATGGATTAGTGATCTATAACTTGATCAGCACTCTAAAATTATTGAAAAACTTCACACACAGAGATAATACTCATCTGGAGTAAAGGTGACAGGTTGCAAGTTTGACTCAGACAGATGCTTTTGTTCTAGAAAATTTTCCGGTGTTACTATAGAATATCAGGTGTGAGTTATTTATATTGGCTAAATCCTTCATACTTTTAATAGGATCTCAAAAATGTGGCAATCTGTAAGCTGCTTACCTGTCTCTCATTAACAGTGTCTGAACACATTTCAGGCATTTCTAGAAAGTATTATTAAACGGTCTTCACAAATGGAAGGTCTGGGTAGCAGGAAGAAAATCACTACATTTTTAAACATCTAGGGCATGTCTGCTTCAAGCAACGGGCCACAGTGCAGAGACCCTAAGGTAGTTGAACACAAAAAGTAGTTTCACAGGAATGGGGCAGTTTTCTCTTTCCAGATCCGGAAAAAAACAAAATCATGTGAATGTTCATCTAGAAGCATGTTCATGTTGTGCCTGAGCAAACATCCTTGAAGAAGAGGAGTTACTACCTTGAACGAAGCATTTCATGAGCATGCCTTCGCTGCTTTTATGCATGAGCTGCTCGGGCAGCTAAATCAGGTGTTTCTGAGACACTCTCCAGCAATTCCAATTCTAGAATCAGCTTAATGAAATTTTTCATGTAGTGTAGAGATTCTGTAGGTCTTTAAGGTCTGTATCTTAGACCTTAAAGAAACAAACAGACACTAGTCTCCTAACCGTCTTTATATTTAACTGTATACATTTGAAAATCTGGTGCTATGTCACTTGCAAAAGGTCAAATAAGAGGTAGAAAGAGAAACATAAACTCAAATCTCTTAAGGTTACTTACTAGGACGCTAACTACCACTATCAACCACAATACTACCACCATTATTCTTTGTTTGTAGACATAATAAATTAATTAAGTGATATTCAGATATTAGCTGGGCAACACTGAAAATATTTTGATTCATTTTCTGGGATATACTCTCATTATGGAGAGACATGTAATTATATTGTCACCCAGTATAGTTCTGCTTGGATCCTCTTCCAATCAGTTGGAAGAAGGTTAATTACTTAATAAGAATTTTATGTGGGAAGAAGTGATACACAAGACTATATAAAATGACCCTACATTCTTATTAGTTTAACATTATTTTATGATCTTTCCTTAGCAGAATATTTTTCTCCAGTCCTAGCTATGTCTTATATTACTTGTGTCATACATTTCTGATTTACAAAGATGAAGTGGTGGATGTTTTTAAGAAAACAAAATCAAAAAATTTTCCAGTGGAAAAATTTAAATGAAATTGAAGCAGATAGCCAAAAAATCTGAAAATACATTGTAAGGAAATAAACATTACAGAGGCAGTGGAATGCAACACTCCTTTCAAAAGTTCTCTAAGAAGACAGAATAAATATTAAGAATAAAAGCAAGCATGGCATGAAAAAAATACACTGATGTACAAAAAAAGCATTAGGGATGGACACTTTATAATGTTTCAAACTGCTCATTTTACTTATCCACTATATACTGCATGTCTGTTGAATGTGTTGGGTTATGCTTGGTTGGTTGGTTGGTTTTAATACATGAATCTTTTGTCTCTTGTTTGGTTGCTGTTTCTCAGTGATCTCCACGTTATTTTTATTTCTGTTTATTTGTCTTCCTTTCTATAAGTGGGAGACATATATTTTAATGTCATTTCACCCAGCCATGCAGAGGTCAGCGTGTCTGTTTTTGTCTTTCTAAACCTCTGTTAAGACAGACAATACTATTTCAGTGTACTATAGTCTATATAATATAAATCTAACACTATAACTCTTTATTTAGACAGGGTATTTTCCACAAAGGCATTTTCTACATTTTGCTGGCTTAATCTGTAATTTTCACTTTATTACGGCTTCTTCATTCCTCACTAACCAATAATTTATACCGTTTCATGTACGTATCACACAAATAAAACAAAATTAGTAAGAAAATTACATGCATTTAAATTTTATAGACAAGTGATTCATGATTTTTTTTTCCCCTTGAAGTAGGTGAAACAACTGAGATTTAAAAGATACTTATCTCCAAACACTTCATCGGAGTTCTTCCCTACCCAAACAGATCTTTATTTATTGTAGTGCTGTAACACTGTAACAAGTCAGAAATGACAAAAAAAAAGACACACCTCCCAGTTGTCACCCTGCAAACACACCTCTGCTAAAGTATAAACAATTTAATAGCACTTGGTTTCTTCATTTTGTAACCTATCTATGGACCTTAGCAGACAATTGAGTTTTGCCCATGTGGCGATGATAAGTAGACAGTATAAGATTCAAACAAGTTTTGATGATAGAAAAGGCAGGTGGAGGAAAATAACAGGACTTCACCCTGAAAGTAGAATAGCTTCCTCAGAAGCTTTAGCACCTTAGATCAGGTCAAAGCAGAGGCAACCACATTAAGGATTCAGTGGGAATATGTACAGAGAGTAAAGCAGCAACAGCTGCCTACAGAAAAGCCCAAGCGAAGTTCTGAACAGACACTGACTCTAGAAATACCAGTCCCAAAGAATTAACAGACAAAACTAATTGAAGGTGCTCATAAATAATGTAATGATACCTTTGTACTTCAGCCTTATCTTTCAGATTTCATGGATACTGAAGTGGTTAGGGTATTTACAAATGTTGGAAACAAATGAAGCAAATATGCCCCCAGACGAGTACAAATCCATCCCATACATCTAGATAAACCATTAAGAGAAAGATGGAGATAGTCTAGTCCTATATTTTCATTACTTCGTACACCTAACATCATCCATCAACTAAATAATTTGAGCATGAAAAGTCAAATCAATAAATGAGTGATCTCAGCTTTTTTGATTCACATTCTTAAATTACATCATCTATAAAACCTCTCTTAGTACAGCTTGTAGTAGTGATGTCTGAATCTGAAATTGGGGAGAATATATGTTGAAGTGATAAACAGCTATTGGTCCATATATCTGCATTAAATGATCTTGATTAGTAAGCTTTCCAAATGGACTAGTACAATCATGCAGCACCACAGAGTGAGTGCATTACCTCATCAAATCTTTTGGCTTGTCAGAATATCATGTTAACTTAGATTCAAGACCTTTCTGCATTCCATGTCTGATTTTTCTTGCATGCCCCCTCCACTCTTGTTTCTAAAAAAGGGATATATAGATCCTTAGAAACAAAAGTCAAGGTGAGACTGATTTCACTGCTACATTGTATATGTATATATATATATATATATAAATGTTCTACGGATTTATATTTGGCTTAGCTCAAAGGAAGAAGAAACAGTACATGGAAGTCAGAAAAAATATAGTTGCAGTAATGTGTAAAAGGAAATAACACGTATTATTTTTCTAGATTTTTAATATAGATTTCAGCACTGTATTATACCACAATATAAACCTAAAACCACAGAACCAGATGTATTATCTTGTTAATAACTGATATATATATCTAGTCTATGTTGGAGCTTAAAAGGTCATATATTTAGTACATGTCTATGTGCTTGCAAGAAGTTCCGTGACAACATCTAATTGTTATGTGATTAAATCCAAACTACAATGAACAAAGAAGAGGAGCATCATCAAAGTAAAATGTATTTTTGTTTGAAATTTGTTCAGAAAATGCTTTCAAAAGCTATTATAAGTGACACTGAAAACCAGTGTGATAGCATACAGGGAGGTGCACGTAGCACATCCAGATATTAAGTGCTCTAACCTGATTTGTGAACAAGCAGAAGTTTTTCTGGCCAAAAGATAAAAATGGTGAAGTGCCTTACAAATAACAGACCTTATACTCAATCTCATAATCCTCATCTCAGGCAAGTTCCAAATTACCATTGTGGAATTAGAACAATTGTTTAGTGAGATTGTCATACTATTTTATTTTATTTTATTTTATTTTATTTTTATTATTTATTTTATTTTATTTTATTTTATTTTATTTTATTTTATTTTATTTTAATTTTTCTTCTGAGACAAGGCCAAATAGAACAAGCCCATTTTTGTGAACTTCATTAAACTCTAAATATTCTATATTTATGTCTGAATTCTGTGCATATTTGACATCTGGAAAAGCCAGAAAGGAGTGCAGGTGTCTTTCAGATCCTATAGAGACTTTAGCTATTACAACAGTGCCAATGCATCCTAATAAAATACCGTACCCTGACTCACATAGAAAGTATGTGTAAAACTGGATGATAAGGAATGGATTTATTTGGCAAGGAACAGAGGAGCAAAGTCACTGGAACATTCTGTTTGTGGTATTTTTTACATATGGTCAGGATGTACTATTTGTCTGGACTTTAAGGTAACACACATTTCTTATAGTGATCACACTCCTGTAATGCAAATAGTATGTTCCTGAGCCTTTCAATAGTCTGCTGATCATGTTGTTATTTCAGTCTTGTAAAAAAAAGAAAGAAAGAAAGAAAAAAAAAGTTAATAAGAGATAAGATGCTTTTGAAGAAGGTGTGATTACATTATTTAAAAATTATACATTTTATAAGATAAGGTTTAAACACGTCAGGAGAAGTCAACATTGCATTATGAATGGTAGTGATTATGTTATCTGTAAACTTTGAAGCTTTATGTACTGATCTGAACAATTGACTCCGTTGTTTTGTCATTACCATCAGCATTCCCCTTTCAGAGCTGCTGAATTGACTGCTGTTTGCATAGTTAGAAGTAAGGAAAGTTTGTTTTCCCACTAATATTTCATTGACTGTTTAGCCTGAGTTGATAGTGACTTTTCACCTTCCTGTCTGCTGTATATTTTTTTTCCTGGATTGTAAAATTGACTGGGTAGTCAACTTCTTCACCTGAATCATTGAGAAGTTAATTTGAAAGAAAATTTTGCCTAAAGCATCAAGATCATCTCCTAAAATAACACAGTTTCCTAAGTTTTATAGACACTGATAGTACTTTAATCTTGTTTCTTTTTTCTATTATGTTGGATTGCATCACATGGCAAATATTTGGCTATCAGATCAATGTCTAGTAGCTAAAATACAAGAAATATTTATTCTTTTAATTGGTATATGGATTTTGCCTGAAAATGATAAGTATTTTCATTATTATTCTACAAGCCGCATAATTTTAAAAGGTCTGCTACTAAAATGCTTGCTCAAAATATAAACTGTATTTTATTCTCTTATGTGTCAGATTAACTATATTAGAAATAACAAGAATAACATTTTTTTCTTCCTACCCTGCCAGTCCTTTGCCCAAATTAGCCTTCCTGCCTCAATGAGTAGACAGAAAATTGTCTTCCACTGTTCAATCCCATTTCAAACAGAAGTAGAAAAAGAGAATAAGTGGGAAGTGAGAAATTATTTGGCTAAGTGGAACTAAGCCAACAGCAAGGTATTTCATATTTCAGAGGAAGCAAGCAGCAAGGAAAGTTTTTTGCCAACTCTTCCTTGCAAAGAACTCAAGACTCAGACTTATTCTGTGCAATCTGTTTCTCAGGAGATATTTTGGATACTTTGACTTTTTTTTTTTTCTTTCTTTCTTTTTGTGTTGTTTTGTCAAGTTTTAGATTGCTACTGTGTAGTCTGTAATATATATATCTATATATATTACTAAATGTATCACTATTTAACTATAGATTTTACATTCTGAGTGCTCATTCCCAGCACTTTGACTGGATTTAAATCTTATAAGTAAAGATATTTTTTTATTTTTTTTATTTTTTTTGGGGGGGGGGGGGAAGGGGGAATGAGGGGAATATCTAATTACACCTTGATGTTGATGAAAGTTCCTTTATAAAAATCCTATGGATCCACTGTAGACATTGCCAGAAAAATATAGCTTGCTTGTTTTTCCTTAAAGAGAACCCTGAGACTTAATAAGCCAAGGAAGGCCCTCCAATGAAATCCAGTACACTGTTATTTTGTTGTCCGTAGGATTTAATAATCAGGTAAAATGTGTTGTTCACTGAAGTACAACAGGGGCTTTCTTTCTAATGAAAAGTACACAGTAAAGCAAGATAGACTTTACCCTTTCTGCCACAGGACCAGTTGAACACTTTTTCTTTCAAGAGAAATAACTTCATATGATACAGAAAAACATAAATTCAAGCTCATTAAATAAACAAACAGCATTAAAATAATTTCAGCATTTTGATGTAAATGAACTCCTGAATGGACTAAAAAGAAATAATGTCATCATAACTCTGACATTACCAGTCTGATATTGTTCCTGTCAGTTTGAGTTGCAGTCAAGAGTTTATGGGGATACATATCTGCATAGAATATCCCAATCATAGAATCATAGAATCACAGAATGGTTTGGGTTGGAAGGGACCTTAAAAATTACCTTGTTTCAAGTTCCCTGCCATGGGCAGGGACACCTCCCACCAGACCAGGTTGCTCAAAACTCCATCCAACCTGTCCTTAAACACTTCCATGGATGGGGCATACACAACTGCTCTGGGCAACCTGTTCCAGTGCCTCACCACCCTCTGAGTAAAGAATTTCTTCCTAATGTGTAATCTAAATCTCCCATCTTTTAGTTTAAATCCACTACTCCTTGCCCTTTCACTACAATTCCTGATGAAAAGTCCCTCTCCAGTTTTCCCATAGGACCTCTCTACGTACTGCTATAGACTGCTATAAGGTCTCCCCAGAGCCTTCTCTTCTCCAAGCTGAGCAATCCATCTCTCTCAGCCTGCCTTTATAAGAGAGGTGCTCCAGCCCCTTGATCATCTTTGTGGCCCTTCCCTAGATTTGTGCTAATACTTCCATGTCCTTCTTGTGCTTGGGGCTCCAGAGATGAACACAGGACTCTGAGTGCGGTCACACGAACAGAGTAGAAGGGAAGAATCACCTCCAAAAGGCATATGAATTGTATAACTCTATTCCAAATATATACATATATTTTAAAAAGACACATTTTCCAGTAGCCATGCATATTTTCAAGTATTTTTCTGTATTTTTTAAAATGTGGTATTTAGTTTATTCATAAAAAGACACATAACTTTTCTTCAAAAGAAGAAGAATAGATCAAGTTAAAAGCCCATAACAGGGCATTAATCTGATCTGACATTAAGCTTAACATATATTTACAAGTACGGGCTGTTCCAGTGAGTTCAGGATTACCATCAAGCTTTACTTTAAGGAAGTGATTGTCTCTGCAAGAATGGTACCTACCTTTGTTGTTACTGTATTTGTTTTTCTTTGATAGGAAAATCATGATTAGGCGTACCAGAAGGAAAATATGTATGTAGGCAGAATTGATATACGTAACCTGCATGGCAAAATGGGGGATTTATGGAGAAAGGCCCTGAGTTTGGTAAAACAGAGTTTCTGCCAGCTTCAGAATTGGGGTATTCTGCCAACAAGTATTGGAAGTATGATTATTCAGAATGAAAACAGAGAGATAAGGTTTTCTTGGTAGGGCTGGCACTCTTGGTATACTGGAGAGTCAAGCTGAAAGATAGCAATTTATTGCAGGAACAGTTTTCCTCAAAATTAAATGTCATGTGATTTGATGACAAGGGCAATTTGGAAAGAGCAAGAGGGAGCTGTGAATGCTGATTAGGATTGATTAATACAGACATGGAAGAATGTGTCAGAGATAAAAAATTCTTCCTTGTTTTCATCTTTCTCTCCATTAGCTCTGAGAAATCCCGTTCATTAAGTACATGGGACCTGTTTACGGGATCTACTGCATTGCTGCTGTAAGATTGTTTATGACAAAGGAGTTTGCGTGAGTAATTCAAGTATGGCTATATTATATAAATATTCTTTCTTTCAAATATATTGTGTGTTGTTTTTTCTCCTCTCCAAATCCAATAAATATCACCAAGGGATTGCTTTCCAGCCTATGAATTGACTTTCTACAATGCAGATGCCAAAACATTTTGCATGCACGAGAAACATCCACCTGCTGTAAGTACAAATATGTCTGCTGCTCACTCTACCCAACTATGTAGTAGTTAGCAGAACAGATGTCTATTGATTCAGTGAAAGGATAGTTTCTTCTGGACTGAAGAGAAATTGAATAATCAGTTCTGTAGTAACCTGAATGAAATTATTTAACTGTTTCTTAAACTGACAGTAGGCTGTGCAGGTAGTGCATAATCAGAGGGTACAACTTCTCTTCTATCACTACTGTTTTTTCCAAATTTGTAAAATTGATAATTCAGCTCCAAGAATCCATCCAAGCATGCTAGTGAGACAGAGAATCGCAATAAAAATATGATAACACCAGAATCCAGTAGCTTGTATTTCAGGAAGTAGCCATATGGCAAGTTCTAAGACCCTACACATGTTTGTGCATTGAGTCACTTTGGTACACAAACGTTACACTGAGAGCAGTTATTGCTAAGCTGTTCTGGCAGAAGATTTAACATTCTCTAGAAATAGTTAGTGCCTTTAAACAGAGAAAGAGCCAGAATAGTGATTGTGGACTGAAGGATATGATCTCATGTTCACATATCTTTAACCATAAAAGTGGTGTAGATTCTACAATACACATTGTGGCATATTATTTTATATCCCATGATCAGAAATAACTGTATGAAGTGTACTTTCTGCATTGTACCTTATAAGAATTTTCTTAAATTTGAAGTTGATCTCTGGTGATTGCTAATGAACTAAACTTTATAATTTTGAAACCCTAAATATCCTGAATTGTTATCTCAAAGTATTTATTTTTATCTAGTTTTGTCAAGAGCTGAATGTCACATTGGGGTCAGTGTTGGTAACATCGAAGTGTTAGATAAGAAATGTCTTTTTAGACTGCTAAATCTGGTCTCCTGCATCTAGTCTTATTATCTGATCTCTTTCACACACATACCCATGTCTGTATCTTCATATCTTTTTGCAGTCGTTAGTCTTACTGGAAAGGCTTATCAAGAATGCCTCCCTTCCTTATAAAAATTTCATTCAAATTTTTGTCTAAACTAATTCCTGTCCAGTTAGTAAACACTTGTGCTAACTCTGGCCTTTAGTTTAAGCAGTTCTTTTTCCTCCCTAATGTTTATTTTCCTGGTGTATTTATTCAGAGAAGTCATATCTCTTTTCAGCCTTTGTTTATCAGGCCAGATAATTAAGCTCTTTTGTTTTGGTTTTGTGTACATATGTTTTAGCTTTTTTTTTTCTTTTTTTTTTTTTTCTTTTTTTTTGCTAATAGGAAGCCTTCGCATTTCACTAATCATTCTTGTTGCCCTTCATTGTATCCCTTCCAGATGTCATTATTTTCTCTTGAACTTGGATGAGTAGATTCAGTTCTCTGAAGGAATCTTGTCCAAGAACTTTGAGGGCACTGTGTTTTTCCATTTCTATTCTGCAACTAGATTTTATAGTCAGCATTGTCTTAACCAGTACAGATATATTCTCTTGTAACAGATAATATCAGTAGGACTTTTGCCTCCCCTATCCTATTGTAAAGGATGACTTTTTAATTAGTTTACAAAGGTTTTTTTTTTTTTTTTCTAACACTGTATGCTATTGAATTTCATTTTCTGTAAGATATTCCCATCCTTCCTGTAGTGATGATACCCCCGTCATCTCTATCATCAGCATGTACCTACTTTTTGTGCATTTTCTATTAATGAGGATATAAAGACAAAATTCATTTTAAAATTATTCTTTGACTGAATTGAAGAATTCCACTAATGATCTCCTGCCCATCCAATAATTTCTTTATTGACACAAGTTGTCTCCTTTTTCACCATAATTTGTCCTTTCTCTTCAGTTCAGTTGCTAACTCACCTTATATTTCCTGTACTAATCCTTCTCTTCTCTGCATGAGCTCATAATTTCCCACACAATACAATGTCAAATGCTTTACTGAAGTCCAGAGTAAAACAAATGTATTTCCTCTGTCTGGTGTCATTTATCTTATCACATAAGTATACCTAACTATTCTGGCACAATCAATCTTCAGTAAATCGCCTTCCATTTACTGATGAATACTTGATTATTTTTTTTAATTCAGAATATGTTTGACAAGTTTGATATTATACTCCATGATTCAGTTTCTCCACTTACGAAATGGCAGTCATAAATACCCGACTTTCAGATATTAGAAGACAATACTTTGACATTGTTAAAATGCTTTGAGATCCTTAGTAGAAAATGGTCTGCAATGCAGTGTTCTTATCATTTTTGTCATATGCTACATTCAAAGAGGTATTTCTAACAATTATGTTATGTATAAATATCACTTATATAGAAAGATTGAAGAATTCTTCTTTGAATTGATGTTTTCACTTATGAATGCTCTTTAAAAAATAAAATATTGTTTTCCTATTCGTCAGACTTTGCCATTCTCATAAGCTGTCAATCAGGATAAAATAAGCTCAGACTATCTTGTGTTGTATGCAAGATAACAGGCTTTGATCCAAACAATAAAAGTATATCAAATATTGTCATCAACACTAGCTACTTCAGACTCTTCTTACTCCGGTATTTGTTGCTTTCTGTCTAAATTGCAAAAGTTTAATTTTTCCTGGTTTTAAATCTAAATAAAACTCCTCCTAAATATTTAGTATGCTTGCCACATAACTCTGTGTAGAAAAGAGTGAAGTAAATTTTATCTTTTCTTCATTAATGAGACATTTTAAATTAGTCTGATATGGTTAGATGAAATGAATGGAGCTGACATAGATTTGTAATCACTTCCCATAATGTTGGTTTTATATTTCAAAAATTCCAAGTCTTATCAGTAAGTGTACTATATGCAATTATCGTAGAATCATAGAATCTTAAATGGTTTGTATTGGAAGGGACCTTATAGATCATTAGCGATCAGCTGCATAGCATCAGGGAGGCTGAGGAGTTAGACATCTGGATCCCAGCACAGCCAGCAGGGGACCCACAGCCAATGGCGAAACAGCCTAAAACTCCCTCACCAGCATTCACAGAAACGATGAGGGCCAAGAACACTGGACAGTGGAAGCTGGCAACAAGGACCAGCAGAAAGAAGAGTCTTCCCTCCCAAAAAAGAGGTTCCCTTACAGAACTTTTTCACACCTCTGCAGACTGAAAAGGACAGACCCATCATTGCAGGGGGTGTGGAGCTGAGTAAGATGGCCTGCTGCCCGCATAACAACTAGCACAACTAAGAAAAGGTAACAGGTGACAGCAGTAGGCAACACTCTTCTGAGAGGTACAAAGACACCCATCTGCTGATCTGAGCAGCTCTTCAGAGAAGTCTGTTTGACAGAGGGTTTTATCAGGGATGTCATCAAGAGACTGCCAAGCCTTGTACAGCCTAATGACCATTATCTGCTACACTTTTATGTGGGCATCAATGATGCAGCCACGAGTAGTCTGAGGAGCTTCCAGAGGGATTACAGAAACCTAGTATTAGTAAGGGACTCAGGACTGCAGGTAGTTTTTTCATCAGTCCTGCTGGTTGAAGGGAAGGGGATTGAAAGGGCCAGTCAAATCTGGCAAATAACAGATGATAGAATCATAGAATCACAGAATATCCCGAGTTGGAAGGGACCCACAAGGATCATAGAGTCTAACTCTTGGCACCACACAGGTCTACCCAAAAATTCAGACCATATGACTAAGAATAGAGTCCAAACACTTCTTAATCTCCAACAGGCTTGGTGCAGTGACTACATCCCTGGGGAACCTGTTCCAGTGTGCAACAGCCCTCTCGGTGAAGAACGTCTTCCTGATATCCATCCCGAACCTCCCCTGTCGCAGCTTGATCCCATTCCCATGGGTCCTATCACTGGTCACTAAAGAGAATAGATTGGTGTCTGCCCCTCCACTCCCCCTCATGAGGAAGCCGTAGACTGCGATGAGGTCTCCCCTCAGCCTCCTCTTTTCCAGGCTGAACAGGCCTAGTGACCTCAGCCGCTCCTCATACATCTTCCCCTCTAGGCCCTTCACTATCTTTATAGTCCTTCTCTGGGCATTCTCCAACAGTTTCGCATACTTTTTGCACTGTGGTGCCCTGAACTGCACACAGTACAGTTCTCTTGATATGGTTTGCATGAAAAAGAACCTGAATACTGAACTTTCATTTCTTTAAAAGGATTACACTTACTATAGTGAAAATAATGCACAGTAATGGAATTATATTAAATATAAATATCTATCTATGTATTTTTTGACAGTTTTATAATTTTGGATCTAACTAATTTTTACCAGGGAAGGTTATGAAGATCATCTTGAGTGCCTTGAGTGCCATCACACAGCACACATGGGACAATTGAGTAATCAGAAGCAACCAGCATTGGTTTATGAAAGGCAGGTCCTGCCTGACTAACCCGATCTCCTTCTATGACAAGGTGGCAAACTTAGTAGATGAGGAAAAGCTGTGGATATTATTTACCTGGATTTTAGTAAAGAGTTTGACACCATTTACCACCATATTCTCCTGGATAAACTTGCTGATCATAGCTTGGACTGGAGTACTGTTCACTGCATGAAGATCTGGCTAGATGGCTGGGCTTGAAGAGTCATGGAGAAGTGTTCAGTCCAGTTGGTAACTGGTCACAAGTGGTGTACCCCAGGGCTCAGTGCTGGAATCAGTTTTGTTTAACAGAAGTGCTTCCTGATGTTCAGATGGAACCTCCTGTGATTCACTTTATGCTCATTGCCTCTTATCCTGGCTCCACTGAAGAGAGCCTGGCTCTGTTGTCTTCACACCCTCCCTTCAGGTATTTCTACACATAGACAAGATCAACACTGAGCCTCCCCTTCTCCAGCCCGAACAGTTCCAGCTCGTTCAGCTTTTCCTCATAGGAAAAGTGCTCTTGTCCCTTAAGACAACGGGCTGCATCCAATTGTATGACATTCAACAATGATATATTTCAGGTGCTGCTCTTGGGTCACAACACTCCCATACAGTGATATAGGCCTGGGGAAGACCGGCTGAAAAGTTGCCCAGTAGAAAAGCTCACCCACAGTAAGTTTGCTACCCTGGACTTTGGGAGAGCAGACTTTGTCATCTTCAAGGATCTGCTCAGTAGAGTACCATGGAACAGAGCCCTGGAAGGAAAAGGGGCCCAAGAAAGCTGGTTAGTATTCAAGGATCACCTCCTCCAAGCTCAGGAGTGATGCAACCCAACAAAGAGAAAGTTGGGCAAAAAAGCCAGGAGGCCTGCATGGATGAACAAGTAGCTCCTGGCCAAACGCAAGCAGAAAAATGGAGGCCTACAGAAGGTGGAAGAAAGGACAGATAGCCTGGGAGGAATATAGAGACATTGTTTGAGTAGCCAGGGATCAGGTTAGGAAAGCCAAAGCCGTCTTAGAATTAAATTTGGCCAGGGACATCAAAGGCAACAAGAAAGGGTTCTCTATAGAACTTCAGTGATAAAAGAAAGAGTAGGGAAATTGTGGGCTTCCTCTGGAAGGAAGCAGGTGAACCTGGTAACCAGGCATAAGGAGAAGGCTGAGGTACATAATGACTATTTTGCCTCAGCCTTTACCAACAAGAGCTCCAGCCACATAGCCTGGACCCTAAAAGGCAAAGGCAGGGACTGGAAAAATGAAGAACCACCCACTGCAGGAGAATCATAGAATCATTAAGGTTGAAAAAGACCTTCGAGATCATCTGGTCCAACCATCACCCTACAACCAATATCACCCACTAAACCATGTCCCTAAGCACCATTTCCAACCCTTTCTTAAACACCCCCAGGGACAGCGACTCCACCACCTCCCTGTGCAACCCGTTCCAATGCCTGACTACTCTTTCTGAGAAGAAATGTCTTCTAATTTCCAACCTAAACCTCCCCTGGCACAACTTGAAGCCATCCCCTCTAGTCCTTTTACTGGTTGTCTGCAAGAACAGGCTGACCCCCAGCTCCCCACAACTTCCTCTCAGGTAGCTGTAGAGAGCAATAAGGTCTCCCCTGAGACTCCTCTTCTCCAGACTAAACAACCCCAGTTCCCTTGGCCACTCCTCATAGGACTTGTGTTCTAGATCCTTCACCAGCTTCGTAGCCCTTCTCTGGACATGTTCCAGGGCCTTGATGTCTTTCTTGTAGTGAGGGGCCCAAAGCTGAACACAGTACTTGAGGTGTGGCCTCACCAGAGCAGAATACAAGGGGATGAACACCCCTCTGGTCCTGCTGGCTACACTATTCCTGATAAAAGCCAGAATGCCATTGGCGTTCTTGGCCACCTGGGCACACTGTTGGCTCATGTTCAGGTAAGCATCAACCAACACCCCCAGATCCCTTTCCTCTGCACAGCTTTCCAGCCACTCTGCCCCAAGCCTGTAACACCGCATGGAGTTGTTGTGACCAAAGTGCAGGACCTGGCACTTAGCCGTGTTGAACCTCATCCCATTGGCCTCTGCCCATTGATCTAACCTCTTCAGGTCCCTCTGCAGGGCTTTCCTTCCTCTGGCAGATCGACACTTCCCCCCATCTACAAAGATCAGATTTGAGACCATTTAAGGAACCTGAAGATGTACAAGTCCATGGGACCCAATGAGATACACCTGCAGATCCTGAGGGAACTGTCAGATGTAGTTGCTAAGCCACTGTCAATTGTGTTTGAGAAGTTGTGTCTGTCTGATGAAGTTCCCACTGACTGGAAGAGGGGAAGCATAACCCCCACTTTCAAAAAGGGAAAAAAAGGAAGACCCAGGGAACTACAGACCAGTCAGTCTCACATCTGTGCCTGGCAAGATCATGGAGCAGATTCCCCTGGAAATTCTGCTAAGGCACATGGAAAGTAAGGAGGTGACTGGTGACAGCCAAAATGGCTTCACTAAGGGCAGATCGTGCCTGACAAATCTGGTGGCCTTCTACAATGGAGTTACAGCATTGACGGGTAGGGGAAAAGCAACTGACATCATCTACCTGAACTTGTGCAAAGCATTTGACACTGTTCCGCATGATATCCTTGTCTCTAAATTGGAGAGACATGAATTTGACAGATGTATGATTTGGTGAATAACGAATTGTCTGGGTAGTTGCCCTCAAAGAGTTGAGGTCAACAGCTCAACTTCCAGGTGGAGGTCAGAAACGAGAGGTGTTCCTGTACTTGGTCTGGCTGGGATTTTAACTTTCCCTGCAGCAGCCCATACAGTGCCGTGCTCTGCACTTGTAGCTAGAACAGCACTGGTGTCACACCAGTGTTGTGTCTGCTGCTGAGCAGTCCTGGCACAGCATCAGGACTCTCTCTAACCCTCCTGGGGGGGCGGGGAGGGGGGGCAAAAAAGTGAGAAAGAAACATCACCAGGGCAGCTGACCTAAACCAACCAAAGGGATATTCTATACCACATGATGTCACACTCAGCAATAAAAGGTGGAAAGAGGAAGAAGACAGGAGGGGTGGGCTCTTGTTGCGAAAACATCTGTCCTCCCGAACACCAGCTACGTGCGTTGAGGCCCTGCTTCAAGGACGTCGTCAAGCATCGCTCATTTGTGGGAAGTAGAGAGTGATTTCTTTCCTCTGCACTTCCACATAGCCTTTACTTTTTTTTTTTTTTTTTCTTTTTTTTTCCCTTTCCCCCTCCCTTTTCCCCTTTCCCTTTTTTCCCTTTAGGTAAATTGTTTAATTAATAATAATCTTTCCTTAATAATTTTTTCCCTTTAATTAAATTATCCTTATCTCAACCCATGTTCTTTCCCTTACTTCTTCCCCTCCTCTTCTAAGGAGGGAGAGTGAGAGAACGGTTGTGGTGTTCAGCTGCCTAGCACAGTAAAGCCACCACAGTTCCTCCAGGGTTAGTATTGGGACTGGCACTGTTTCACATCTTTGTCGGTGACATGGACAGTGGGATTGAGTGTACCCTCAGCAAGTTTGCAGATGACACCAAGCTCTCTGGTTCTGTCAACATGCTGGAGGGAAGGGGTGCCATCCAGAGGGACCTTGGCAGGCTTGAGAGGTGGGCCTGTGCAAACCTCACGAAGTTCAACAAGGACAAGTGCAAGGTCCTACATCTGGGTCTGGGTAATCCCGAAGACAAATACAGGGTAGGTGGAGAATGGATTGAAAACAGACTTGTGGAGAAGGACCTAGGGGTGTTGCTTGATGAGAACCAGCAAAGTGCACTTACAGCCCAGAAAGCCAACCGTATCCTGGGCTGTAACAAAAGAAGTGTGACAAACAAACTGAGGAAGGTGATTCTCCCCCTCTACTCCACTCTTGTGAGACCCCACCTGGAGTCCTGCATTCAGCTCTGGGTTCCGCATCTTAAGAAGGACAAGAACCTGTTGGAATGACCGTTCTGTATTTTTTAGCTTAAAACCATTACCACTTGCCCCATTACTACAATCCCTGATAAAAAGTCCCTCTCCAGTTTTCCCGTAGGCCTCCTCTAGGTACTGGAAGACTGCTACAAGGTCTCCCCAGGGCCTTCTCTTCTCCAGGCTGAAGAAACCACAACTCCCTCAGCCTGTCTTTGTAGGAGAGGTGCTCCAGCCCCTTCATCATCTTTGTAGCCCTCCTCTGGACTCATGCTAACGCTTCCATGTCCTTCTTGTGCTGGGGTCCTCAGAGGTAAACACAGGACTCTGGATGGGGTCTCACAAGAGCAGAGGAGAGGGGGAGAATCACATCCCTTACCTGCTGACCACACTGCTTTTGATGCAGCACAGGATACTCTTGGCTTTCTGGGCTGCAAGTGCACATTGCCAGCTCATGTTGAGCTTCTCATCAAGAAACACCCTCAGATCCTTCTCCTCAGGGCTACTCTCAATCCGTTCTCCACCCAGCCTGTATTTGTATTTGTCTCTCTGGAGCCTTCTGGCAATACTTGGCCTTGTTGAACTTCCATTAGGTTTGCACAGGCCCACCTCTCAAGCCTGTCCAGGTCACTCTGGATGGTATCCCTTCCCTCCAGTGTGTCAACTACACCAGACAGCTTGGTGTCATCGTCAAACTTGCTTAGTGTGCACTCAATCCCACTGTCCATGTAACCAACAAAGATGTTAAATTATGTGCAATTTCTATTTTTCTAAATTACATTTGAAACCTAAAGGGCATGTCTGTTCTTCACTTACGTGTTTGCCCAGGAAAGAAGATGAAAGTAAACTACTGAAAACAAGAAAATATTTTGCATGTGGACTTTTCTCTTGAATTGCCCTATATTCAATGCAAATATCTTTGCATCTCTTCATGGTACGTTCCTACAGATTTTAAGAACACCTTTTAACACCTTTTTAACACCTTTTTAAACACATTTTAAGAACACCTACCTCATTTGGGAGATGAGTGGCTGGAAAGCTGCCTGGCCGAGCAGGACCTGGGAGTAATGGTCGATAGGCAGCTGAATATGAGCCAGCAGTGTGCTCAGGTGGCCAAGAAGGCCAACAGCATACTGGCCTGTATAAGAAGCAGTGTGGCCAGCAGGTCTAGGGAAGTGATTGTGCCCCTGTACTCAGCTCTGGTGAGGCCACACCTTGAGTACTGTGTTCAGTTTTGGGCCCCTCGCTACAGGAAGGACATGGACGTGCTCGAGCGAGTCCAGAGAAGGGCGACAAGGCTGGTGAGGAGTCTGGAGAACAAGTCTTACGAGGAGCGGCTGAGGGAGCTGGGCTTGTTCAGCCTGGAGAAGAGGAGGCTCAGGGGTGACCTTATCGCTCTCTACAGTTACCTTAAAGGAGGCTGTAGAGAGGTGGGGGTTGGTCTGTTCTCCCACGTGCCTGGTGACAGGACGAGGGGGAATGGGCGAAAGTTGCGACAGGGGAGTTTTAGGTTGGATGTTAGGAAGTACTTCTTTACCGAAAGGGTTATTAAGCATTGGAACGGGCTGCCCAGGGAGGTGGTGGAGTCACCATCCCTGGAGGTCTTTAAAAGACGTTTAGATGTAGAGCTTAGCGATATGGTTTAGTGGAGTACTTAGTGTTAGGTCGGAGGTTGGACTCGATGATCTTGAGGTCTCTTCCAACCTAGAAATCTGTGTCTGCGTCTGTGTCTACCTAGAAAAGCATTATTTAAGAGCTATGTTAAATAGCAATAGATCTGTAGAAGACATAGTGCTTCTAATTATTGCATGACATTTTTAGCTGTGTCAAACTGTTTTATAATAATTTATAATTTTCGGCTATACTCCATATTTCAATACACCAGTAGAATCGGTTTTCTATGCAACTGTATAGGTGTTATTACTGTTAAAGGAATTATTCTAGCTGATACCCATGCTTCAAAGTTACATTATATGGACATATTTTATACTATATAAATCCCTACCATATTAAACAGATAGTGTGAAATGCTGAAAAATAACTCATTATAATTCATCTTCAATGAAGTTGAATAGCACCGTTTGGGGATAATTTAGAAGCAAATTACTGCTGTGACTGAGTAAAGTACATAAACATGAGCTTAATGAAACAGCTAAGCAGTTCCACTGAGCAGTTCATGAGCTGGCATTGTCCTTTGAAGATTCTGAGAGCACATTTAATGCCCATTAAGTCCCTAGACAATGAATTTGGCCCTGAGACCATCTAATAAGTAATAAATACATAAGAAAGCTCTGAGATGACCTTATAGAAACCTTCCAGTTCCTAAAGGGGGCCTACAGGAAAGACGGGGATTGACTGTTTGTCAAGGAGTGTAGTGATAGGACAATGAATAATTGCTTTAAACTAGAGAGTAGGTTTTGATTAGACATTAGGAAGAAATTCTTTCTTATGAGAGTGGTGAGGCACTGGAACTGGTTGCCCAGAGAAGCTGTGAATGCCCCATCCCTCTAAGATTTTAAAGTCTAGTTGCATGGGGCTTTGTGTGAGCTGGTCTAGTTGAAGATATCCCTGCCCATGGCAAGGGAGTTGGAATTAGATAATCTTTGGGACCGTTCCAAGCCAAACTGTTCAATGATTCTGTGAAAAGGATCCATACATGCTTGTTGACAGCCAATTGAGCATGAGCCAGCAGCGTGTCCAGCTGGCCAAGAAGGCCAATGATATCCTGACATGCATCAGAAATAGTGTAGTCAGCAGGATTAGGAAAGTGATTTTTCCCATGCATGTGGCACTACTGAGACCACATCTTGAAAACTGTTTTCAGTTTCGGACTCTTCACTACAAGAAGGATATTGAATTCCTTGAGCGTGTGCACAGAAGAGCAATGAAGCTTGTGAAGTGACTAGAAAACAAGACTTATGAGGAGTGGCTGAGGGAATTAGTATTGTTTAGTATGGAGAAGAGGAGGCTGAAGGAAGACCTCGTATCTCTCTACTGTTACCTGAAAGGAGGTTGTGGTGATGTGGGCGTTGGTCTCTTTTCTCAGGTGAAAAAGGACTCAGTCCAAAAAGGATTCAGTGGTGGTTTTACTCGGGTGGGCAGATGAGTTCCACCATGGCCGCTCTCTTACTTCCCCTCTTCAAAGGGTAAGGGGGAGAAAATAGGACACAAAGGGCTCAAGGGTTGAGATAAGGACAGGGAGATTGCTCAACTATTGTGACAGGCAAAACAGACTCAGGGAGGTAGTAAGATGTACTGCCTATTACTAACAAGCTAGAGAAGTGAGAAACACAGGGGAAAAAAAAAAAAAACCACCTTCCCCCCCATCCACCCTCTTCCACCTCCTCCCCCCGAGTGGCACAGGGGAACAGGAGAATGGGGTTTGCGGTCAGTCTATAGTACATCGTCTTCGCCACTCCTTCGCAGTCACTCTCTTCCCCTGCTCCAACATGGGGTCCCTCCCACTGGATGGAGTCCTACCCAAACTGATCCTGCATGGTTTTCCCACAGGCAGCAGCTCTTCAAGAACTGGTCCAGATATGGGTCTGTACCATGGGGTCCATCCATCAGGAGCACACTGCTCTAACCTGGGTCCCCCACAAGCAGCAGCTCCTGCAAGGTCACCAGCTCCTGTGTGGTCTCATCTCCACAGGCAGCCCCAAAATCTGCTCCCGTGAGGTTCCTCCACAGGCCACAGCCTCCTTCAGTGCAGGTTCACCTGCTCCACTGTGGTCTCCTCCATGGGCTGCAGCGTGGAACCCTGCTGCACGGAGGAAGACAGCCTGCTTCACCATGGTCCTCACCACAGGCCGCAGAGGAACTTCAGCTCTGGCACCTGGAGCACCTCACTCCCTCCTTCTTCACAGACCTTCATGTCTACAACGCTGTTTCTCTCTCCCAGCTGCTGTTCCAAAGCAGTCTTTATTCCCTGTCTTAAATATGCTCTCACAAAGGCGCAAACAGTATCGCTTATTGGCCCAGCTCTGTCCAGTGGCAGGGCCCTTACCTAACATGGGGCAGCTTCTGGATTCTTCTCACAGAAGCAACGCCTATGCTGCCCCCCACCCCCCACCCCCCATCGGCTACCAAAGCCTTGCCACGTAAACCCACTACACCAGTTGCCAGGATGTGAGGAAACAGTCTCAAGTTGTGCCAGGGGAGGTGTGTATTGGATATTAGGAAAAATTTCTTCATGGAGAACCTGGTCAAGCTTTGGAACAGGCTGCCCAGGAAAATGGTGGAATCTTCAACCCTGAAGGTATTCAAGAGGTGTGGACACGGCACTAAAGGAAATGGTTTAGTGATGGGACCAGGTAAGCTAGGTATAATTGCACAGTGATTTTAAAGATATTTTCCAACCTAGACGATTGTATGATTCTGTGGACTTTGATCATTTGGATTTCATTATCTATATCTATCTACCTACCTACCTACCTACCTACCTACCTACCTATCTATCTATCTATCTATCTATCTATCTATCTTTTTTCTTTTTTAAGGGAGGGGCAACAATTTAGGAGTCTAGCATCCACTTAAGAATTCATTGGATCTTCCTTTGCATCTCATTTATGATCATTCTGGCTTTCAAGAAAGTGAAATTTTCATTTTCAGTGTGAGACTGCCTTCTTCTTATGTAATGACTCAGACCTTTTCTGCCAAGTGACAAGGAATTTCCTGGTTGATAATAATGGAAGAGCTAGTTAGAATGGCTTTCTGCTAGCTATTTTCTAGCTCCTCTACAACAATAAATTTGCTTTTGATTTCTTTCAGAAAATGTTAGTGAATGTAAGTCTATAAAAGAGGATAATTGATTAAATTTCAGTTCATCTGTATTTTATGTATATTTGACCTAGACAGGAATGATAAGTAATGGATAGAACTAAGCTAAATCTGAGAAAAACATGAGAGGTATGACTTTAAGGAGAAAGATTTCTTAAAAGGATATACATTAAAAATATAAGTAGCATGCATTAACACTGACAAGGAAGGAACCTAGAATGATTTTCTGAAAGGTGCTCATTACAGGACAGGTTACTGGAATTATTTTTAGGATGAGCAGCTATTCAAGGATAGGGTGGCAAAATAGAATCTAAGTGTACTTAAACTCAGAAAAAGTTTTATGATGTGAATTCTCCCCCCCACAGTTTTGTGTTTTTTTTTTTTTTTTTTTTTTTTTGTCATCATCCCTATTCTTTTTGTCTTGATTGTACAGATCATAAAGTCATACCTATGTTTCCACGATCTTTATAATAGGCAAATCAGAAAGCTATGACATAGGTAGGTTCAAATTATCTACCCATATATTTTCCAGTTTTATCTAGCTGTTCATCATGATGACCTGTAAAAATGAAGTGGGAGAAAACATTTCACTTTTACTCTGGGAAGACTTGAAAACATGGCTTTAAATGTTCCACTGAATCAGTCTTGAATTAACACTTCTCCCAGAGAAGTTAGACAGAAACATGAACTTCACTAGGACTATGATGAAACTGCAGATGACCATAGAAATATAGAAGTTGTCATACCTGCCCTGTGTTCAGTTTGTTGTAGGAGGCATTCCCAGATGCTTCAGAGGAAGGTATAGGTCAATAACATAAAAATATCAAAGGTTATAGAATATAGAATATCAAAGATGTTATAGAATGTCAAAGATTTGGGGGCAGCAAAAAGTTGTCATTTTACTTTTTTTTCTTTCTGAAAATCTATTTTTGGAACGTCTAAAATTCAGATATTATTACCGTGCAACAGAATGCTATTTTAATATTCTGGTGTTCACAACATTGCGTTTGTTCCTCAAATATATCAAGAACAACAAGTTCCTCAAATATATCAAGGACAGGATAAATGTTGGTCTGGCTTTCAAAGGAGAGTGCATATCACACTGTTTCTGAGTTCATTTAAGATTTATCCTGCTTAGAAAAAGCTACAGAAAAGAGACCAAATACTCTTCATTAAGGAATATGACCTAAATGTAAAAATGGGCCTTCAGTGTAATGAAGGTCTGTTGTGGTTTAGCCCGGCTGGCAGCCAAACACCACACAGCCGTTCGCTCACCCTCCCCCCTCCCTCTCCGGGATGGGGGAGAGAAACGGGAAAGTGAAGTCTGTGAGTTGAGATAAAGACAGTTTATTAAGACAGGGAAAAAAATAACAATAACAATAACAATAACAATAACAACAATAATAATAATAATAATAATAATAGTATTAATAATAGTATTAATAGTAATAATGTGTACGAAATAAGTGGTGCACAATGCAATTGCTCACCACCCGTTGACCGATGCCCAGCCTATCCCCGAGCAGCCGGCCCGCCCTCCACCCCGGCTAGCCACCCCTATATATTGTTCAGCATGACGTCAGATGGTATGGAATACCCCTTTGGCCAGTTTGGGTCAGCTGTCCTGGGTCTGTCCCCTCCCAGCTCCTGCTGCATCCCTAGCCTGCTCGCTAGCAGGACAGAGCGAGAAGCTGAAAAGTCCTTGGCTTGGTGTAAGCACTGCTCTACAACAATTGAAATATCAGCATGTTATCAGCGCTCTTCTCATTCTAATCCAAAACATAGCACCCTGCCAGCTACTAGGAGGAAAATTAACTCTGTCCTACCTGAAACCAGGACAGATATCCACCCCTTATTCCATACCATTTATGTCATGCTCAGGTTACACTCTTTCCAATACCTTCTAATTAATCACCATTTTCATCTATGATATATAGCAACCATGGTAGTGATGACATACAGTGTTATATGATAATTAACATACTACAATTCAACTCATGGGCTATTCTCACCCAATATTAGGTCCCCTTGAGGTACACACCAGACCTTCCCATTCTTTTGCATTACCCACCAAGTGCATCCAGGTCCCTGGGCAAAAGCAATCCCATGAATGGGCTTGCCTTTTCCTGAGGCAGGAGTAGCCCAGACTGTCTTACCCAGCATGTTTCTTCCGTGCACTACAGGAACTTTATCCCCTTCTACAGTGTGTAACAGGTTTGATTGGGCAGGTCCAGCTCGGTTGGCAGATCCTCTAGTATTGACTAACCAGGTGGCCTTGCCAAATGTGTATCCCAATTTTTGAATGTCCCAGCACCCATTGCTTTCAGTGTAGTCTTTAACAGTCCATTGTATCGTTCAACTTTCCCGGAGGCTGGTGCATAATAGGGGATGTGATACACCCACTCAATACCATGTTCTTTGGCCCAAGTGTCTATAAGGTTGTTTCAGAAATGAGTCCCATTGTCTGACTCAATTCTTTCTGGGGTGCCATGTCGCCATAGGACTTGCTTTTCAAGGCCCAGGATAGTGTTCCGGGCGGTGGCATGGGGCACAGGATATGTTTCCAGCCATCCGGTGGTTGCTTCCATCATTGTAAGTACGTGGCGCTTGCCGTTGCGGGTTTGGGGGAGTGTGATGTAATCAATCTGCCAGGCCTCTCCATATTTGTATTTCAGCCATCGTCCTCCATACCAGAGAGGCTTTGACCGTTTGGCTTGTTTAATTGCAGCACATGTTTCACAATCATGAATAACCTGTGCTATAGTGTCCATGGTCAGGTCCACCCCTCAGTCACGAGCCCATCTGTATGTTGCATCTCTACCTTGATGGCCTGAGGTGTCATGGGCCCATCGGGCTATAAATGATTCACCTTTAAGTTGCCAGTCCAGGTCCACCTGAGCCACTTCAATCTTAGCAGCCTGATCCACCTGCTGGTTGTTTTGATGTTCTTCAGTAGCCCGATTCTTGGGCACATGAGCATCTACATGGCGTACCTTTACAACCAGGTTCTCTACGCGGGCAGCAATATCTTGCCACAATGCAGCAGCCCAGATGGGTTTGCCCCGGCGTTCCCAGTTGTTCTGCTTCTATTGCTGTAACCACCCCCACAGGGCATTTGCTACCATCCATGAATCAGTACAGAGATAGAGAACTGGCCACTTTTCTCGTTCAGCAATATCTAAGGCCAGCTGAACGGCTTTCACTTCTGCAAACTGACTCGATTCACCTTCTCCCTCAGCAGCTTCTGCAACTCGTTGTGTAGGACTCCATACAGCAGCTTTCCATCTCCGATGCTTTCCCACAATATGACAGGACCCATCAGTGAACAGGGCATATTTCTTCTCATTTTCTGGTAGCTTGTTGTACAGTGGGGCTTCTTCAACATGGACCACCTCCTCCTCTGATGATATCCCAAAGTACTTCCCTTCTGGCCAGTCCATAATCACTTCCAGGATTCCTGGGCGACTGGGGTTTCCTATTTGAGCCCGCTGAGTAATCAGTGCAACCCACTTGCTCCATGTAGCATCAGTTGCATGATGTGTAGAGGGGACCCTTCCTTTGAACACCCAACCCAGTACCGGCAGTCGGGGTGCCAGGAGGAGCTGCGCTTCAGTACCGACCACTTCCGAAGCAGATCGAACTCCTTCATATGCTGCCAATATCTCCTTTTCGGTTGGAGTATAGCGGGCCTCAGATCCTCTGTATCCCCGACTCCAAAACCCCAGGGGTCGACCTCGAGTTTCCCCAGGTTCTTTCTGCCAGAGGCTCCAGGTGGGACCATTCTCCCCGGCTGCGGTGTAGAGCACATTCTTTACATCTGGTCCTGTTTGGACTGGTCCAAGGGCTACTGCATGAACTATTTCCTGCTTAATTTGTTCAAAGGCTTGTCGTTGCTCAGGGCCCCATTCCAAAGCATTCTTCTTACGAGTTACTTGGTAGAGCGGGTTTACAATCAGACTGTAATTTGGAATATGCATTCTCCAAAACCCCACGACACCTAGGAAAGTTTGTGTTTCCTTTTTGCTAGTTGGTGGAGACATAGCTGTTATTTTGTTGATCACATCCATTGGGATTTGACGACGTCCATCTTGCCATTTTATTCCTAAAAACTGGATCTCTCGTGCAGGTCCTTTAACTTTATTTTGTTTTATGGCAAAACCGTCCTTCAGAAGGATTTGGACTATTTTCTTCCCTTTCTCGAAAACTTCCTCTGCAGTGTCACCCCACACAAGGATGTCATCGATGTACTGCAGGTGTTCAGGAGCCTCCCCCTGCTCCAGCGCAGACTGGATCAGTCCATGACAAATGGTAGGGCTATGTTTCCACCCCTGGGGCAGCCGATTCCAAGTATATTGGACTCCCCTCCAAGTGAAAGCAAACTGTGGCCTGCACTCTGCTGCTAGAGGGATGGAGAAAAATGCATTAGCAATATCAATTGTGGCATACCACTTGGCTGCCTTTGATTCCAGTTTGTACTGGAGTTCTAGCATGTCCAGCACTGCAGCACTCAGTGGTGGCGTGACTTCGTTCAGGCCACGATAGTCCACTGTTAGTCTCCACTCACCATTAGACTTTCGCACTGGCCATATGGGACTATTAAAAGGTGAATGGGTCTTGCTGATCACTCCTTGGCTCTCCAGTTGACGAATTAGCTCATGGATGGGAATCAGGGAGTGTCGGTTGGTGCGATATTGCCGCCTGTGCACAGTTGTGGTAGCGATTGGCACTTGCTGTTCTTCAACCCTCAGCAACCCCAAAACGGAAGGGTCCTCTGAGAGACCGGGCAAGGTAGACAACTGTTTAATGTCCTCTGTCTCTAAGGCAGCTATGCCAAAAGCCCAGCGGAACCCTTTTGGGTCCTTGAAATATCCTCTTCTAAGATAGTCTACGCCAAGGATGCATGGCGCATCTGTGCCAGTCACAATACAGTGCTTTTGCCACTCATTTCCAGTTAGACTCACTTCAGCTTCCAATACAGTTAACTGCTGGGATCCCCCTGTCACGCCATAAATACAGATGGGCTCTGGCCCTTTACAGCTGGATGGCATTAGAGTACATTGTGCACCGGTGTCTACTAGAGCCTTATACTTCTGTGCGTCAGACGTGCCAGGCCATCGAATCCACACAGTCCAATAAACTCGGTTGTCCCTTTCCTCCCTCTGGCTGGAGGCAGGGCCCCTCTAGTCCTGGTCAGAATCTTCATTTCTGTGTTTAAAAGACTGCCTGCTAGAAGTTGGAGCAGCAAACTTTTCAGAGAACCCCTTTCTCCCGATTGTTTTCTTTTGCAACTCACATACCCGTGCCTCTAGGGTCTCAGTAGATTTTCCATCCCATTTTCTCATGTCCTCTCCATGGTCACGTAGGTAAAACCACAGGGTGGCGCGGGGTGTGTACCCACCATATTGTCTTCTTTGCACGGATGCATGTTTACCCCTAATAGCCGAGACGCTGGTTTGTACAGGTGGGGAAGAAAATACACTCTCTTTAAGTTGGTGGACCTCTTCAAAAAGTTTCTCCAAAGTATTCTCTTTTAGTTGGTGGCCACTGGTTTGTTCAGGTGGGGGGGAAGATAAATTCTCTTTAAGTTGGTGGAACTCTTCAGAGAGTTTCTCCACAGCCGAGACGCAGGCCTGTAGGGAAGAGGAGAGATTTCCTTCGTACTCCCGGAGTTGTTTAGCCATGTCACCCACTGTGGGATCTTCACCGTCTTTCCAGGTTATTATTGACAACGTGCTGGCCCATGATGATGGTGCATTCCGTACAAACTTCCGCCACAGGGGTCGAGTACACTGGGCTTCATCTGGATCTGTGGATGTTTGTGCGTCGTCTAGGTCCTTATAAATTACTTCCCGTACGGCTAATTCCCTCAGGTACTGAATTCCCTTCTCCATGGTGGTCCACTTGACTGGTAGACATACAAGTTCTTCCTTTAAGGGATACCTTTCCTTCACAGCTAACAGGAGACGCCTCCAGAGGCTGTGAGATCGTGCTCCATCTCCAATTGCTTTGTCAATGCTTGCATCTCTAGCAAGGGATCCCAACCGCCTGGCTTCCCTGCCCTCTAATTCCACACCATTGGCTCCAGTGTCCCAGCACCGGAGCAGCCAGGTGACAAGCTGTTCACCTATACAGCGACCAAAATCTTTTCGCACATCTCGTAGCTCACGCTGGTATAGGGTTTGGGTAGTTACTGTTGATTTTCTGACATCCTCATCCTCATCTTCATCCTCCTGCACACTTGATGGCCCAGCCTCGTCTTCTCCACACCCAGACTTAGCAGAAGACTTTCTGCGTTCTAAACGACCTGAGTTTCTATACCATTTTTTCACCTTTTCTACAGGGGCAACTTGCACTGCTACAGCTCGCCTCTCTGACCCAGCTACAGGGTCTGCCACAGGGGTTGGAGTACCCTCTGCAGGGGCAACTTGCACTGCTACAGTTCGTTTCTCTGACCCAGCCACAGGAGTGGGAGCGGCTGCAGGAGCTGGAGGAGCTGCAGGGGCTGGAACGGCTGCAGGAGCTGGAGCTGGAACGGCTGCGGGAGCCGGGACGGCTGCGGGAGCTGGAGCCGGGACGGCTGTGGGAGCTGGAGCTGGGACGGCTGCGGGAGCTGGAGCTGGAACGGCTGTGGGAGCTGGAACTGGAACGGCTGCGGGAGCTGGAACTGGAACGGCTGTGGGAGCTGGAGCTGGAATGGCTGCAGGAGCCAGGACTGGAACGGCCGCAGGGTCTGTCACTAGGTTGATAGTAGCATCAATTGCAGCTCGATAGGCACAAGCCAGACCCTAGCACGCCACAGTGATTTGTGTCACTTTGGAACTGCCAGAGTCATGACACCTTTTTTTCAAGCATTCTACCAGTTTTTTAGGATTTTGCAGTTGTTCAGGGGTGAATGTCCAAAACACTGGAGGTGCCCACTGCTCTAGAAACCTGCCCATATCCTCCCACACTCCCTGCCACTCGCAACTATCCCGCCTCAAGACAGATCTCCGGATGAGATTCCTAAGTAGTTGTTTAACCTTAAACAAAACCTGAAGCGCATTCAGGAGACATAACAACAAGAACATGCTGGTCTGAGTATCCCAAGGATATTCAACATCTTGGAGAGCTACCGTAACTAGCTCGGGGGATAAGAGGGTGGTGAAGGAGGAAGGGAGAATGAACAGGTAGGAAAAAATATCTTCCCCTGTCCCCTCCAGAGGTTGACTCCCTGATGAAAAAAGGCAATAGGTGTAATTGTTAATAGTTTCTGAGATATGGTTTCCGAAGTATAGAGTCGACGACAGTGCTGAGTACAAATACCAGGTTAGAGTCATGACCAGATATCTCATCATTTCATAAGCCATCGTTACACCACACAGTACCATAACAATCTTAAACCAGGGCCCGGAAAGGATAAACAGCACGACAGGGAGCACATACAGAAAGTAACTTGCTATAAAACTCAATTTGGGAAACAGGCACAGCAGACTTGAGATTAAGGCAATCAACATTGTGACTAGCAACTATTAAGCAGGTCGAATACTTATACCAATTTTAGTTTAACACACTCTGGTCAAATCTGTCGATATCTCAACCCTTCGAGCCCCACGTTGGGCGCCAAATGGACTGTTGTGGTTTAGCCCGGCTGGCAGCCAAACACCACACAGCCGTTCGCTCACCCTCCCCCCTCCCTCTCCGGGATGGGGGAGAGAAACGGGAAAGTGAAGTCTGTGAGTTGAGATAAAGACAGTTTATTAAGACAGGGAAAATAATAACAATAACAATAACAATAATAATAATAATAATAGTATTAATAGTAATAATGTGTACAAAATAAGTGATGCACAATGCAATTGCTCACCACCCGTTGACCGATGCCCAGCCTATCCCCGAGCAGCCGGCCCGCCCTCCACCCCGGCTAGCCACCCCTATATATTGTTCAGCATGACGTCAGATGGTATGGAATACCCCTTTGGCCAGTTTGGGTCAGCTGTCCTGGGTCTGTCCCCTCCCAGCTCCTGCTGCATCCCTAGCCTGCTCGCTAGCAGGACAGAGCGAGAAGCTGAAAAGTCCTTGGCTTGGTGTAAGCACTGCTCTACAACAATTAAAACATCAGCATGTTATCAGCGCTCTTCTCATTGTAATCCAAAACATAGCACCCTGCCAGCTACTAGGAGGAAAATTAACTCTGTCCTACCTGAAACCAGGACAAGGTCTCAGAAGATAAAGGTTAGTTGACCAACTCTTCCTAACTTATGCACCTAATTTTAATCTGTACTGTATAGACAGAGACAGGCTTTTAGATGCAGGTGTCTCATACTTCTGAGACATACCTAAGATACGTAGTTTTCTGATGCAGTTTTAGTACAGACAAGTATACTAGATATCATAATATATTTATGACACTATAGATGTTTCTATAGCTTCTTAGATTCCAAAGTTTCACTATTGTGTCCGTTTCCTCTTGTTTCTTCTTATTTCCATTGGCTTTGTCCATTTTGTCCTTTTGTTTTTCACTTTTGAAAAACAGCTTCTACATGTGTATAGCAAATACAATTTTTTTTGACAGCAATTATAGCTACTAGCTGGGTCACTCCTGGCTAGAAAATGTGCTGGTAAGTCTAGAGGGAGGAGGCAAGGAGGACAAGGAAAAAACCTAGAATAAGAAGGGGTTTATGCCACAGACCATGACTGTGGTCTGAGACATAAAGTTCTGGTTCATGTTCAGGAAGGTAGGTTGGAAATACTGGAAAGAAAAGGCTTAACTAGTGAAAGTAAGAAGTATGTATGAAAAAAAAAATATGAATGGAAGGTGAAGCCTAAGTATAATGTAGAAAGGCATGTATAGCAAAGCTCAAAACATAGTTTTCTGTGTATAAACTCAAACATTTCAGTTATTTAATAACCTCTGAGTTTCTCGTCATTGTTCTCCATCTCACCTATGAAGTGAACAGAGGACTTTTTGCTATCTAAAATCAAAACAAAAAAAAAAAACAAAGGAAGCTAACTCTGAAGGGTTGTTGTACTGCTATACTCTTCTTTATATACCTAGTCATTAAAACTTCCCCAGTATGAGGAACTGGAAATGTCAGATACAATTCTTGGTGTGTTATTGCTGCTTTAGTGGAAAATTTATATAAATATGCCTGTACTTTTATGTATTGAAAAGGCCATTTAAATATATTTGGTTAAACAAATGCTATCTATTACTTTTAAATATTAACTATATCTTACTTACAGGGAAAAAAATAATTTTAAAGAAAGATTTAGAAAATCATTTATCTTTTGAGAAATTAATACAAAATTTTTCTGGAGCATATATATATATGTTTATATGTTTATATGTTTATATAGATATATGCTCCAGAAAAAAAATATATATATATATATATAATTTTCCAGCTACTTTTTAGATAATACAAATACACAGTGTGAAATTCTCTCTTTTTCTATGAAAATCATGTATTATTTAGTCATTCTTGATTTAGAGTAAATAAAACCTCAGATTTGAAAATAATAATCTCATTTTTAACAATTGAGAATAGCTCTTACAATGTTGAATTGTTTAATTTATAGTTAAATTGTCACTTTAAGAAACAACAAGGAAATACTTGTGAACTGTCCCAAAGCAATCAGGAAGGGTTCTTCTGGAAAAAGTGATGTGACAGTTGAAGGGCCCACACATGGAAAACAAGCAGGAGGAGTTGGAAACCATGGTACAATTAGACAAATATGACCTGATTGCTATCACAGAAACATGGTGGGATGGATCACACAACCGGAACATTGGAATAGAGAGCTACAAGCTCTTCAGAAGAGATAGGCCTGGAAGGACGGGCAGAGGTGTTGCCCTCTGTGTTAGGAAAGGGATTGATTGTGAAGAGCTGGCTCTGAGAAACATGCATGGACATTTTGAGAACTGGTGGTTGAAAGTCAAGGACCAAACCAATAAGCGATACCTTATGGTTGGGATCTACTACTGACCACCTGATCTAGGGGAGCCTGTTGATGAGGCCTTCTTGTTCCAACTACAAGAAGCATCATGTTCACACACTCTCATCCTGATGAGAGACTTCAACCTTTCTTCAACCAGACTTTCAAGCTGGAAAAGTTGCACAGCAGGCTGTAAACAGTCCAGGAGACTCTTAGAGTGCACCAAAGATAAAACTTCCTGGTCCAGGTATTAGACAAACCAACCAGAGGAGAAACATTACAGGATCTGGTGTTCACCCATGCAGACAAACTCATTAAAAAGGTTTAGATTGGAGGTGGTCTGGTCTGCAGTGACCATGTCCTGGTTGAGTTTGTGATCTCATGGAACATGGGCCTAAGGAAGAGCAAAGTCAGCACCCTGAACTTCTGAAAAGTGAAGTTCAAGCTATTTAAAGACCCAGTGGATGAGATCCTCTGGAACACTGTCCTTAGGGACAAAGGAACTGAACAGAACTGGCAACTTTTAAAGATGTTTTTCTTAGAGATAAGAACTCTCCACCCCCCTGTTTAAGAAATCAATCAGGAGGGTGAATGTCCCCCTCTACTCTGCCATTGTGTGGCCTCTTTTAGTGAACTACATCCAAGTCTGGGGGCCCCAGCAGAAGAAGGATGTTGATATGTTTGTATGGGTCCAGAGAAGGGCCACAAATTTGATCAAGGGTGTGGAGCACCTCTCCTATGGAGAAAGGCTGAGAGAGCTATTCAGCCTGAAGAAGAGAAGGCTCCAGGGTGACCTTGTTGCAACTTCTCAATACTTAGAGGGGTCTTATTAAAAAGATGGAGAGCAACTTTTTGCTCAGGCAGATAATGACAGGACAAGGGGGAATGCTTTTAAACTAAAAGAGGGGAGATTTAGATTAGAGGTTAAGAGGAAAACCTTCACTCAGAAGGTGGTGAGGCACTGGAACAGGTTGCCCAGAGAAGTTGTGGATGCCAAATCCCTGGAGGTGTTCAGGACCAGGTTGTATGAGACCCTGGGCAACCTGATCTAGTGGGTGGTATCCCTGCCCATGTCAGGGGGGTAGGAACTGGGTGATCTTTAAGGTCCCTTTCAACCCAAGCCATTCTATGATTCTATAATAAATGAAATTTTGCATCTGCCTCGAATAGCAGCTGAGACTCTGGCTGAGGAGCAAAACAAAGGGAATTAAGCGTAGAAAATCAGCTCAGTTCTTCAAGGAAGCCCTACATATGGTTCCCTAAAATATATCTCATACACACACACACACACACACACGTATATATATTATTTATTTTTTTCCTGTGTTTCTTAAAGGAAAACCATACCAACACAACAAAGTCTTGTTTGGAGAAAGGTGAACAAAATTTGGAGTGAAGGGAAAATGAAAGAATAGTCCAGAATATATTTTGTTTTTCTCAGAGTATATGAAGTTCATTATATTTGTTATCCCTTGATGTCTAGTTGAACATGAATACAAAACAGAACGTTGCTGAATAGCTTTTTAAAACATGTCCATTTTGTTGCTGACTCAAAACAGCAATTTTGGTAGCTACTCGTTTTGCAGCAATCCTATGACTATTTCAGAAACTTAAAATGTGTTGCTACTCCGGTGTTCCTGCCTATGATTTTGGAAAGGCAGAGCCTTAAAGATCAGCGTGATTAATCTGTTTTTTTTTAATGCAACTGATCAAATGAAAAAAAGATCTTACAGAATCATCATCATGTGACAACTGTTTATTCTATCAGAAAATATAAATTCTTACATAAAGGATATTGATAATGTTTTATAAATAACTCCTTCCTTTAGCTCTCTTTAACACTAAAATATATGAATCAAGATAAATATTGAACTACTGGATCATCAGGGGTAGTCTTATAATTGCTAGCCTGATTTATAAAACTTAAGCGAGCAATCCAAATGTTAAAGGCTAACTTGCTATCTATTGATTTAGGATGACACACTCCCATAGAATACTATAGTTAAGGCTGTCCCTGTAGAGTTACATAAAACAGGAGAGCAGTGTGACTTCTCATTTTTTGCCATCCCCAGAGAAGAGCAGGATCATTAGCCAATAATAACATCAGAGAATAACCTATTAAACCTATTATAGGTGTCAAACCAACACGATGACATAAAAGTAAAAGTGAACAGAGACAGTGGCCCACAGGGGATGAAATAATAGTTTTGTCTGCTGCTTTTTAGTGTCTGAAGTGGAGTCCATTTGGGTTTACACTTTTCAGCAGCAGCTGTCAAAAGTGCCAAAACACTCTCAAGTTTGGATTTCATAACAACTTTCTCCCCTTTGTAACTGATCTTATTCATTAGTATCTGAGAAATAAAAGGTGGTGAACAACAGATATTGGCAAAAGTTAATTTTGAAACAATTATCCCACAAAAACAATTTGTTGCATAGCGTTGAAACAAAAATAAGTACTAATTCACAACAGTTTTAACTGTAGTATATAATGTATTAATTGCTTTTAAAACCAAGTTCATTAAGCACACTATATTCATGTACAATTCCAAAAAGTGGTGTGAAATAGAAGCATGTTTAAAAATATATTTCCGTAAAAATAAAATTCCTTAAAATGTTCATTTTTTTTAGAATCACTTTTATGCAGTATAAATGCTACTTGAGAGTATGCAACAACTATGATGATTGTTTCTTAGAGGGCATTTAAGGGAAAAGAATATTCTTAATCATTTGGAGATAGGGAAAACCGTCATCTACATTCATAAATCTAAACTTCTGCATATGCAAGAAGTGTGAAACGAAAGTGAAAACAAATCAATTCAGCCCAGTCAAAACCACAAAAGTTAGTTTAAAAAATGTAAAACAATAATTTTAAATCTACAAATAAACTTTCACTCAGAAGAGCCCCTCTATGGAAGACACCTTGGTGAGTGGTAGGTCTAGCACAGGAGTAGGTCACCTAGAGTAGATCACCAATACATAGCACATTTACAGGTGCTCCTCTTGTTATGTGTCATCCACAGGGATCTTTTCAGATCAGTAGATGTTAGGAACCGCATATCCAGATAGGAACCGCATATCCATATATGCAACATAGAAAACACCATTTGATTCTCAAAAGAAAAGGTGTTTCTGGACCTACACAAACACAAAGTTAGAACTGAGGTACTAGAAAGTAAAAAGTGCCACAGTCTGCACCCTGCTTTTATTACCAAATTTTAATTCAGTCTGTACCCTGCTTTTATTACCAAATTTTAATTCAGAGGATAACTGCCATATTCCTTTAAAATTGTAGTCTAATGGTATATAAGATTTAAAATATTATATTATTTAATTATTACTATATTTTCACACTGCCTCACACTCATGAACACCTATAAATATATGGAAAGTTTTTAAGGCTTGAGACGTAGCTTTGGGTCCTGGGTAAATAACTATGACAAAGTAAGAACAAATAGATATTCTCATATTAGATTAGTTTTGTTTTATGAAAGGTAGGATGTGTTTAATGCCATATTTTACTTATGAATATTAAGTTTGTTAACTTTCTTACCAAGTTTCATTACATTATGAAGTTGACTTAATTTATAAGGGATTTTTCAATTTTGGTTTATTCCTTCTATCCAGTGATGCTACACAGCTTTATCATGCCAGGACTAGGCTTAAAATAGACAAAGAGGCTTCAGCCTCTAAAATGGCTTCAGCCATTTTAAAGAGCACAATTGACAGGTGTGCTGACCTCTTGACTGCATATGTTACAGCTATAGGTAGTTCAAATGGTGTCAGGTGGGGTTACACAGGGCAGAGCAATGTCTGCTTTACTATCACAAGTGTAAAAGATAGTTAGTCATGTTATGCCATAAACAGCCCGAGGTAGGAAAGGCTCATAGAGTTCCCATCAGAAATTAAGTCCTTGCCAGGAGGTAGGATTCCAGTCCATCTGTCCATGAAAGCATCTCAAACAGAATAAAAAAGCTTTATAAAATATTATCCAGAGAGATAAAAGGCAAACAGTACAATTTATTTATGGTCTGGGGCCAGAGATGAGAACAAAAGATGTTTGTTTTCTGTGATGAATGAAAAGTGCTGTTACATAATCTATTTCCAGAGCTAGGGGTTAGATTTTCTAAAATGCATTTTTTCTGTAAGCTTTATTTACTCATAGACAGACATGCATAAGCACAAAATATTTATCTTTGACATATGCAGCTCATAGCTCTCAAAATTGTATCCCAAAGGTTCACTTGGTCACCACTTCCTTTATTTTTATTTTTATTTTTTCCTTTGTCCCTACTTTAAGTTATTAATAAGATATAAGATGGTGGACAACCTTGTGGTTATCAAGACCAAAGATGACTTCATGAAAAAAAAAAAAAAAAAAAAGCAATGCAAAATATTTAATACTCAGTAACAAACACCTAAGAAAAAAATGTTAATCCCAAGGGGCACTTGGATTTCAGACAGCCACCATGAAGGAGTAGGCCACATCCTATGGGCTAAGTAGTCAACTACCTGCTATACAGTCACTCTTCTATGTATATGAATGAGTTGCTGTGCTGGGTCTGGCTGGGATGTAGTTAACTTTCCCTGCAGCAGCCCATACAGCGTTGTGCCCTGCACTTGTAGCTAGAAGAGCACTGGTATCACACTGGTGTTTTCTCTATTGCTGAGCTGTGCTGGCACGGCACCAAGACTGCCTCCAACCACCCCAAGAGCCAGCAGGCTGAAGGTAGGCACGAGATGGGAAGGAGTCATCACTAGGGCAGCTGACCTAAACCCACCAAAGGGATATTCCATACCATATGATGTCACACTCAGCAATAAAAGTTGGGGGTGGGGGTGGGGCTCTTGTTATTGAAAATGTCTGTCCCCCCGAACAACCGCTATGCGTATTGGGGCCCTCTTTCCTGGGACATGGCTGAACATTGATCACTGATGGGAAGTAGAGTAATTTATTTTTTCTCTCTCTGTGCTTCCATGCAGCGTTTTTTTCCCCTCTTCCTTTACCCCTTAATTAGGTTATCCTTAACTCATAAGTTTTTTTGTTTGTTTGTTTGTTTGTTTTTTTCTTACCAGCATACTTTCTTCTTCCCCTCTTCTTTTAAGAGGGGGAGTGAGGGAATTGTTGTGGTGGAGTTCAGCTGCACAGCAAGGTAAAAACCAGCACAGCTGCTTGAATTACTCTTAATAGAAACTCAATTTGTGCAAGGGCCAAATACATTGATTGAATAGAACTGAGTTATCCAACTCAAAGTTATTTAATTTCCAAGAAGCTAACTGTCCTCAGTTCCAGTAGAATTTCCATTCCCACTATCAGTTGTGTTGCCCTTATAATGTAAGGAAAACACACATTTTTGTAATGAAGGGGAAATGCATATTTACTGTAATTTTGTTCCACATGGATTATTCCATTGTGCAACATGGAAAAAAAATAAAATAAAAAACACAATAAAACCTTTGTCCTAGAAAACAAAGTGTTTTTTTCCTTAATACCTTAAGAATCAAAATGTTCTGGAAATGCAACATTATGATCATTGAGCAAAAACATTAAGTATCTTAGAAGCATGTGGAAAGTTTTGAAAACACCTTAGGCTCTTCATTTCTTAAGCTTTACTAAAAGCAGAAAGAACTTCTAAAAGGATGGGTAGAATTGAGTTTTTAAGGTATTTATATTCCTAAGAGTTTGAATGAGTACCTAAAGAAATTTTCAATAATATTGTTATATCCTATTCAAACAGTGATGTCAAAATAGTTCAAAAAATTCTAACCTCTAAAGAATTATTTTAAAATCAGACATTAAGTGTCTGAATCACTAAACTATTTTGGAAAATATTTCCCTTTATTTCTCACGGCAGCGATTGGCTTCAGGGTAGACATGTTTTGCAGTGGAGCAGGGGATCGAGGCGTGCACGGGGTTCCCTTCATTGAGACCACTTGAGGCAGCCGATGCCAGGGTGGCTGACGAAGCTTGGGCAGAGCCAGGAATGCCCCTCCTCTGTTGTACAATGGCAACCCCTAGGGAGCATGAGCGACCAGGAGCACGCTGAACAGGGTGAGCAAACAGAGTGTGGCAGATTAGTCAGGGCATGGTGTGGCAGTTTGCGTGGCAGTGTGCACAGACAGGGAGGTTGGGAGGCAGACCAATCTCTACCCTCTATTCTTGGAGCAGCACAAAGTAGCTTCCAGTGAGGCAAAAAGGGTGTCCACCCACCTCACCTGCTGGACTGAGACTGTCGGTGGCCACAACCTCCCCTGGCAGACACCTCTGCCCAGACAATTCTCTCAGGGACTGGAAGAGCCACCCAGACCATCCACTGCAGGGAGCTCCAACATCTGGAGGTCCCTCTAGGGCCTGAAGGCAGAGTTAGGTGTCGTGGGTGCAAGTGTGACCAGATAGATGCCCTCTCTGAGCAAGTTGCCAGGTTGTGAGAGGAGCTCAGGAGGCTGCAATTCAGGAATCCGAGCAAGAGTTCGTTGCATAGTATCATGCGCTGGCACGGGCTGAGCAACAGCCTTGCCTTAAATCCTTGCAATGGGGTGGTGAAATGCTTTACAAATGGAAACCAACAGAATTGACTGATTCACAAGACAAGGGTGGCTGGACCCTCATATCTGCTCAGAGCGGAATGAGGGATCTCCCCCTTGCCCCTGAAGTGCCCCTGTGCAACAGATATGATGCTCTGGAGCTCAAAAAAAGGAGAGTATGTGTTGTGGTTTAGCCCGGCTGGCAGCCAAACACCACACAGCCGTTCGCTCACCCTCCCCCCTCCCTCTCCGGGATGGGGGAGAGAAACGGGAAAGTGAAGTCTGTGAGTTGAGATAAAGACAGTTTATTAAGACAGGGAAAAGAATAACAATAATAATAATAATAATAATAATAGTAATAATGTGTACGAAATAAGTGATGCACAATGCAATTGCTCACCACCTGTTGACCGATGCCCAGCCTATCCCCGAGCAGCCGGCCCGCCCTCCACCCCGGCTAGCCACCCCTATATATTGTTCAGCATGACGTCAGATGGTATGGAATACCTCTTTGGCCAGTTTGGGTCAGCTGTCCTGGGTCTGTCCCCTCCCAGCTCCTGCTGCATCCCTAGCCTGCTCGCTAGCAGGACAGAGCGAGAAGCTGAAAAGTCCTTGGCTTGGTGTAAGCACTGCTCTACAACAAGTAAAACATCAGCATGTTATCAGCGCTCTTCTCATTGTAATCCAAAACATAGCACCCTGCCAGCTACTAGGAGGAAAATTAACTCTGTCCTACCTGAAACCAGGACAGTATGTCAACAGCAACGATGGTAATGGTTAAGACCCAGGAAAGAGCAACTCTAAAAAGGTAGACCAGCATACCAATTGTTTAAGAACCAGTTCCACAAAATAAGCACGGAGGGTGTTGATAATTGGAGATTCCTCTCTGAGAGGCACTGAGGTGGTCATTTGCCATCCAGACAATCTCTTGAGAGAGGTTTGCTGCCTGCCTGGAGCCCGTATTTCTGACATCGTAAAGAGGCTACTGAGCTTGGTCAAGCCAGAGGACTATCACCCATTTCACTCTTTCACATAGAGACAACTGAGGCGATGACAAGGAGACTCAGAAATATCAAAAGGGACTTTATGGAAAGTTGCTGAAGGGATCAGGAGCACAAGTACTGTTCTCCTCAATCCTCCCAGTCAGAGACTGGGACCCGCAGAGGAGGTGGCGTACGGATCAGGTACATGAATGGCTGCGTAGCTGGTGCCATGATCAAGGTTTCGCGTTCTATGATCTCGGATGTGCTTTATCGAGACTGGGCATGCTGACACGGGATGGGGCATGCCTGACCAAGTGGGGCAATAACATTTTGGGCAGCAAATTGGCCACTCATTAGCAGGGCTTTAAACTAGATTCAATAGGGGAAGGGGATGTACCTATAAGTGACACAAAAGAACCCTTGAATGCCAATACTTTAAAAAAACAGCAAGAAAACACCTGTGAATTGTCACATAGGAGTTAGGAAGCACTATTCTAAAAAGGTGACACTCCCATAGCCCAGCTGAAGTGCCTTTACACCAATGCATGCAGCATGGGAAACAAGCAGGACGAGCTGGAAGCCACGGTGCAATTAGAAAACTATGATCTAATTGCTGTCATGGAGACATGGTGGGATGAATCACACAAGTGGAACACTGGAATAGAGGCCTACAAGCTTTACAGGAGAAACAGGTAGGGAAGTGAGGTTGGGGGTGTTGCCCTCTATGTTAAGAAATTGATAGAATGTGAAAAGTTCTCTCCAAAATACAGCCAAGAGCAGGTTGAGAGCCTGTGGGTGAAAATTAAGGATCGGACCAACAAAGGACATCTCGTGGTTGGGGTCTGCTAAGGCCACCCAGTCAACAGAAGCCTGTTTATGAGGCTTTCTTGCTCCAATTACAGAAAGCATTGCGCTCACAGGCCCTCATCCTGATGGGGGATTTCAACCACACAGTTTGCTGGGAAAGTCATGTGGCAGGCAGTAAGCAATCCAGGAGAATCCTGGAGTCCATTGAGGACAATTTCCTTGTCCACATATTAGACAAACCAACCAGAGGAGAAGGGTTACTGGACCTGATGCTCACCAGTGCAGAAGAGCTCATTAAAGAAGTTAAGACTGGAGGAAGCCTAGGTTGCAGTGACCATGCCCTGTTTGAGTTTGTGATCGCGAGGGATATGGGACTGGCTAAGAGCAAAGTCAGGCCCCTGAACTTCCGAAGAGAAAACTTCAAGCTATTTAAAGACCTAGTAGATGAGATCCCCTGGAAAACTGTCCTTAGGGACAAAGGATCTGATGATAGCTGGCAACTCTTTAAGGATTTTTTTATTGTTATTTTTTTGAGTGGAAGAGCTCTCTGTTCACCTATGTAATCAACAGCAAGCAGGGAAGGTAGGAAACCGACATGGTTAAATAAGGATCTGCTGGTCAAATTAGGCAAAAGAAAGAAACACACAGATGATGGAAACAGGGCCATGTGCTCTGGGAAGAGTACAGAAATGCTGTCTGGATGTGCAGGGATGGCATCAGGAAAGCCAAGGAACTGACAGAACTGAACTTGGCGAGGGATGCAAAGAAAAACAAGAAGGGTTCTACAGGTACATTGGCCACAAAAGACAGACTAGGGAGAGTGTGGCACCTCTGACAAATGAAGACAGAGAAATGGTAACGACAGATGTGGAGAAGGCAGAGATGCTAACAAGGGTAAATCATACCTGACCAATCTGGTGACCTTCAATGATGAAGTGACTGCATTAGTTAATAAGGGAAGACTAACTGATGTCATCTACTTGGACTTCTGTGAGGCCTTTGACACAGTCCCACATGGCATCCTAATTTCTATATTGGAAAGATATGGATTTGAAGGGTGGACTGCCCGGTGGATAAGAAATTACCTTGATGGTCGCACCCAGAGAATAGTGATCAATGGCTCTATATCCAGGTGGAGACTGGTGATGAGCGGTGTCCTTCAGGGATCATTCTTGGGACTTGTGTTTCTCAATATCTTCACCAATGACATAGACAATGGGATTGAACACGCCCTCAGCAAGTTTCCAGATGACACCAGGCTGGGTGGTGTGGTGGATACCAAAGAAGGAAGAGATGCCATACAAAGGGACTTGGACAGGTTGGAGAAGTGGGCCCATGTGAACCTAATGAGTTTCAACAAGTCCAAGTGCAAGATGCTGCACCTGGGTGGCGGCAGTCCCAGTCAGGAGTACAGTCTGGGAGAAGAATTCATTGAGAGCAGCCCTATGGAGAAGGACTTGGGGGCTCTGGTAGACTAAAGACTTGACATGAGCGAGCAGTGTGTGCTTGCAGCCCAGAAGGCCAACTGCGCCCTGGGCTGCACAAAAAAAGGTGTGACCAGCAGGTTGAGAGAGGTGATTGTCCCACTCTACTCTTTCCTTGTGAGGCCCCACCTGGAGTACTGCATCCAGGTTTTGGGCCTCCAGCAGCAGAAGGATGTGGACATGTTAGAGGGAGTCCAGAGGAGGGCTACAAGGATGATCAGAGGGCTGAAGCACCTCTCCTATGAAGAGATGTTGAGAGAGCTGGGGATGTTCAGCCTGAAGAAGAGAAGTCTCCGTGGAGACCTCATTGAGGCCTTTTAATACTTAAAGGATTTTTATAAAAAGGTTAGAGAATGACTGCTTATTCGTGTAGATAATGATAGGACAAGGAGGAATGGTCTTAAACTAAAAGAGGATAGATTTTGATTAGACATTAGGAGGAAATTCTTCACTGTATGGGTAGTGAGAACTGGAACAGGTTGCCCAGAGAAGTTGTGGATGCTCCATCTCTGGAGGTGTTCAAGGCCAGGTTGGGTGGGGCCTTGGCCAAGCTGATCTAGTGAGTGGCATCCCTGCCTACGGCAGGGGGGTTGGAGTTAGGTGATTTTTAAGGTCCTTTCCAACCAGGGCCATTCTATGATTCTATGATTTGGCACAATCATAAGATATAACTAAGGTTTTTGTGAGTCTCTCAGGTTTTAAATCATAGAATCATGGAATGGTTTGGGGGTATAGGTTAGAAGGGAACTTAAAGACCAACTAGTTCTAACCCCCTTGCCATGGGCAGGGGCACCTTCCACTAGACCAGCTTACACAAAGTCATATCAAACCTGTCCTTAAACATTTCCAGAGATAGGGCATCCACAACTTCTCTGGGCAACCAGTTCCAGTGCCTCACCACCCTCATAGGAAAGGATTTCTTCCTAATGTGTAATCTAAACCTGCCCTCTTCTAGTTTAAAGCCATTCCGCCTTGTCCTGTCACTACAATCCCTGATGAAGAGTCCCTCTCCAGCTTTCCTGTAGGCCCCCTTTAGCTGCTGGAGGGCCTCTGTAAGGTCTCTCTGGAGCCTTCTCTTCTCCAGGGTGAACAACCACAACTGTCTCAGCCTGTCTTTACGGGAGAGGTGCTCTAGCCCCTCGATCATTTTTGTGGCCCTCCTGTAGACTTGTGCTAATACTTCCATGTCTTGCTTGTGTTGGGGGACCCAGAGTTGAATGCAGGACTCCAGGTGGGGTCTCACGAGAGCATAATAGAATGGGAGAATCACCTCCATCACCCTGCTGGCCATGCTGTTTTTCATGCAGCCCAGGATATGGTTAGCTTTCTGGCCTGCAAGTGCACATTGCTAGCTCATGTTGAACTTCTCATCAAACAACACTTCCAGGTCCTTCTCCTCAGGGCTGCTTTCAATCCATTCTCCACCCAGCCTGTATTTGTGTTTGGGATTGCCCTGACCCAGGTGTAGGACCTTGCACTTATCCTTGTTGAACCTCATAATTTTGCACAGGCTCACCTCTCAAGCCTGTCTAGGTCCCTCTGGATGGCATCCCTTCCCTCCAGTGTGCTGACTGCACAAGACAGCTTTGCATCATCGTCAGACTTGCTGAGCGTACACTCAATTTCACCGTCAGTGTCACTGACAAAGATGTTGAACAGTGCTGGTTCCAATGCTGACCCCTGAGGAAAACCACTCCTTTCTAATCTCCACCTAGAGACAAAGATATCATGGGGGACAGTGAGGATATCATGGGAGACATAAATAGATTTATGACAACTCTCCTAGAGAAATATATTTGGCTATAATTAATATACTTTCAGAGAGATTTTAAAATTTTGTAAGAGTCATCGTTTCTCACCATATATTCTTAAATTACTTTCTGAAACAAGATGCCATTTTTCTTAATCTCTTCTTGTGATCCTCTTAAAACATTACACTAAAACAGCTGACTGGAATATTCCTTATGTGCTTTTAGGTTAATCATGAATTAAGAATCTTCTATCTGACTGAGAGAAAGCACTAGATATTCTAATTCCTTGAAGAATAATCTTCTGTGTATAATAGCTTTTTACGAGAACAAGCCAATCCAGAACTCACATTCTAACACAATATTAAGAAATGACTATTTTGGTTATCAATGTTCAGATTAAAATATCACAAAATAGTGTAGAAATTTTGCCTTGAGTCTTAATTTATGTTGTCACTATAGGTATACAGGAGCTTTTAGATGAAAGGTAACATTGGAAAGGTTTTACTCAGGTAAAAGAGGAATCCAGTGGAACAGAAGGAATCAGAAATAACTGAGGAAATACTGGAATTTAGAGTCCGATCATTTTTTGTTAGGAAGGTCACAAGTCAGGAGCACTTTAAGGAGAACTAAATGTAAGATGGAGGCAGTGATATTTTGGAAGATAATCCCAAAAGACAAAGCAATGAAAAAAGATAACTTACTCAAAACTGAAATAAAACATGACACTCACTACACTTTCTGCACTGCAACCTACAAGAATATATAATAATTTTAATGAAAATTGAATGTAGCAGTCACTTTCTCTTGGAGACATTAATTATATTGCTATTAGAGTGAACACTGAATGAGCAAGAAACTTTCATTACAACCCACCGCTGCCATAGAAGCCTGCTATTGATCCATCACTGCCTTCGTAATGCAATGATAATGGTTATTGTAAGATAACACCTAAGATGATACACGGCAGTCATACTTTCAGGGTGTCAAAGAACACATATGTATTTATGGCTGGGTTATTGTTCTCAAAGCACAGGAGGAAGAGGATGAAAGAAGAACTTAAGAATTTTAAAATTAATTTTTGAAATGGTGCGTACGTCTGTGCAAGGGAGACAAGAGAAACTCAAGCAGTATCTGCAAAAAGGAACCTACCAGACTAACATGATTCAGAAAGACTTTTGAATGTGACTGCCTAGTAAAATCCTAGCCATGTGCAGTAAAGTAATAATTAGATCTTCTGAGATGTTCACTGATTTCAAAAGTAGTATAAATTTCTACTTTTATATTAAAAACAAACAAAAATTTTATTTCAGTGTCAAAACAGAGAAAGTACAGATTTTTAGTGATAAATATGGCTAGAAAGAGTCACCAATAGCAGATTTTCAAGCAGAGGGAGTACAAATCCACTAAGAAGTGGAGAGACAAAGTAGCATGCCAGTAATGGCTGCAGGGCCGTATAAAAAGAGTGCATACACTACTCAGCTGGATGGAGCTTCAAGTTCTGTCTCATGACCGAATGAATAGGGACTGCCAGCCAGCCTTCACCTCATTACTGGTTAATGGCTGTTTTGAGGTCTGTCCTTATGGAGAAAAAAAATAAAAAATTGCTTGACTTGGTTAGGATGTCTAACTCCAAAAGATGAATGAGGTTGGAGGATATCAAGGAATCAAAACCAACCATTTTTAACCTGGTTAATTTCAACAATAAATCATTTCATTTGATCATCTACAAAGTAGCAGACCTTTATCCTTTTGGCTTAAGAAACATTTTGCTTGACTGTTCAGTTGTCAGCAACTGGTATCTCCTTAGGGCTACAAGAGACAAAAATTATTCTGATATACATCTTATATCCAACTTAAGTATTATTTTATTACTCCAATATGCAAATTAAATATGTTAACTGTAAAAAAGAAATTAAACAAATTCAACTACGAGTTAGTGATAAGATTTGTACTTGCATTCTACTATTAGACACTAATTGGGCTTTTCAGCTATAGGTAGGTGGCTACCAGGATGGAAATGTCCCCTTTTTTCTATGCATGCAGGTCTCCAGTGAGCTCTCAGGTAGCTTGTCCAGGTTGGCTCCTCTGCACCCTGGTCTGCTCCCTCATCACTCCTGGACTCTGTTTTCACATTCACTGTCCATTTGAACAGCAGGTCTTGTTTTAAGAAGGCCTTACATATAAGGGGTTAGAGGACAATCTAGACATACTGTATTGTGTATAGTCCATCTCTTTTGTATATGAGAGAGAAAGAGTTCAGTGAATCTTTTTTCCTAATCATTAGGTGTGGTGGTTTTACTGTGCTAGGCAGCTGAACACCCCAACCGCTCTCTCACTCTCCCTCCTTAGAAGAGGAGGGGAAGAAGTAAAGAACAACTCATGGGTTGAGATAAGGATAATCTAATTAAAAGGAAAAAAAAAAAGAAATATTAAGGAAAGATTATTATTATTTAAACAATTTACCTAAAGGGAAAAAAAGGGAAAGGGGAAAAGGGAGGGGGAAAGGGAAAAAAAAAAAAAACAGAACAAAACAGAACAACTAAAGGCTATGTGGAAGTGCAGAGGAAAGAAATCACTCTCTACTTCCCACAAATGAGCGATGCTTGACGACGTCCTTGAAGCAGGGCCTCAACGCACGTAGCTGGTGTTCGGGAGGACAGATGTTTTCGCAACAAGAGCCCACCCCTCCCCTCTTCTTCCTCTTTCCACCTTTTATTGCTGAGTGTGACATCATGTGGTATAGAATATCCCTTTGGTTGGTTTAGGTCAGCTGCCCTGGTGATGTTTCTTTCTCACTTTTTTGCCCCCCCTCCCCGCCCCCCCAGGAGGGTTAGAGAGAGTCCTGATGCTGTGCCAGGACTGCTCAGCAGCAGACACAACACTGGTGTGACACCAGTGCTGTTCTAGCTACAAGTGCAGAGCACGGCACTGTATGGGCTGCTGCAGGGAAAGTTAGCGTCCCAACCAGACCCAGTACGTTAGGAAAAAAAAAAATCATAATCTCCAGTTAACATCCTGCCAGGGACCATGCCAGGGAAGCAAGGCTATTTCCATTTTACATAGTAATGGAGCATGAAGTGGTGCAGTGATTACTCCTGTATCTCCACTATCCAACTTGTGTTTATACCATTCCCACTCTGTGTGGTCAGTTCCTCCCATGCCCTCAAGATCCAACTCCCTTTAAAATCCAGTACTGCTTTTCAATACACTACAGATTTCATTAGAAAATAAGGTTAATTTCTCTTCTGCATCCAATATGATTAGTAAGCAGAAGGTACTGCATTCTTACTCTATAGAGAAAAGTAAAACTAAGAACCTGACCTCTTATGCTTATAAAACATGACAAATAATGTTTTCTAGGAAACCATTAACTCTCAGCCACATTCAAGGGTAAGAAATCATATTTTGTCTGTCTAGTCTACTTGTAAATGCTTATGTTGATATATAGAGAGGTTGCCACATACTTTTGCTGAGCTGTTGCAGAGAGCTGCTATGCATCATAAAGTAGGTGTCACATCTTGCGAAGGGATGCCTACATTTCCGAGAGCAGAAAGAGTCACTTGAGGTAAGTTTGTGTAACAGCTGGGGATTAGAAAGAATTTTGTTAGGAAAGCTTCTTTCTAAATATATTTTTGTGGTCAAAAAGATAACATAAATGTAAATCACTGTCACCACTGTAGAGAAAAGATGGACATACAATACTAGCATAACAACTGACACACTGGAAAGAGGAAGAATTCTAGTTATTAAGATAGTTGAGTAGAACGATACAAATTCTAATGTAATAATTATATCTACATCTATTTTTATCTGAAGTCTGTATGCAATCCCCCACTAGAAATCTTTCTCCTTTATTCTTAAGAAGCTGAAAAACATTTTTAGATGAAGTTTCATTTTTAATTAAATTTTGAAAGATAAATTATCAGGTGGAACAGCTATGGGTCCTTCTTTCATCACTACTTGATTATTGTGTGTGAAGGCAATATATGCTAGACAATGCAAATTTTACTTTGAGAAGAAATTAGTGTCTTCTGCAATGTATTTCCTAGTGATTGACACTTAGGTATGCATTGTCTATTTAGAAATTTCAGCTAAGCAAGATACTAACTAATCTTCTTGAGCTCAGTCTACAATTACCCTTTAACTGTGAAACCTTCTTAGGAAAACACATTATCAATTAGAAGAAGTGATAGCAAGATGGCAAAGCATACAGTGTTCATGACTCTCTAATCTAAGCACAGAAAACAATCTAAAATCCATGATCAAAGGATGAGTGGATCACTTACCTGATTCTGCATTCACCAAGCCATACTTTAACTAGCTTGGTGACGTAGTTGGATTTTTTTTTCTTTTTCCTATTTAAGTGCTCCTAACCCCTCAAATATAAGAGCAGCCTCAAGATACAATAATAAATTACCCTATGACAAAAAGGACCGCACATGCAATCTATAAATACTGAAGACACATAGCTAAGACGTACTAAATAGACAGTGTTCCATTTACTTTGAGATGCTAGCTTGATTTTGCAATATTAGCTTTTAAGAAAAAGAACCAATGAAAACTTTACAGTAGTTCTAAACTGAGCAAATATAGTATCAGGGCAGGACCCGCAAAATTTGAATCCTTATGACTCCATTTGGGACCTTAGTCTGTTCAGCTGCCATTTAAATTTTATAACATATAAATTCCCAATGCATTTAAGATTCTGCCAGTATAATTTCATTCTCAGCTCAAGTACATCTTCTGGGAATCTGTGCAACCATTTGAGTCTTGATGCTATCAGGCAGCTTGACACTTGAATTTTGAGATTCTTGAAATAAGTACCCATCCAACTATTTACAGTGTTCTCAAACACAGTCCAGCAATTGATCTAGAACAACTTTATGGAATCAAACATCACAGAAAGCAATAAGATGGATTCAATTTCTATTTCTGTCCAATGCGTTTACCTCAGAGGTATAGATGAGCCTCATTTCTCTTCTGTTGGCTGATGTACATTCGGGTTTTGAAGTCAGTTATTGTCCTTGTTCTCAAAACTGGAGATATAAGATATTTCTAGGTGAACCTGTTCCAGAAGATTGCCCTTAGAATATTCAATGAATATTCTAAGACAGGTCTCTCAATCTCCCCTGACTTAGAAACTTCACTTCATAGAAAACCCTCAAATCTTTAGCACCTTTTTCTGGGTCCCCCAAATATATGTTCAGGCACAAGAAACAGATGTTCCCATTTTTCTCTTTTGACTGCTGAATGTTTAATTATTTAATAAAGTTTGACTCAAAGGCAGCAAGAGCAGACCTCATATACCTGGTATGTATACCCTGTCTCATGGTTACAGTTTTCTTGTGGTAAATGTCTCCAGTATAGGAAAGGCAAGACATACTCACTTGTTTTTGAAATTTCACGGTGGATATCTTGTCTTTGATGTCTAGGGAAAACAAAAACAAAGAAAAGAAAAAGAAGAGGGAAAAATAAAAAGAAGAGGAAGGGGAAGGGAGGGGGAAGGGGAGGGGAAGGGGAGGGAAAAGACATAAATCTCACTGGCTTGCCTTAAGCAGCTGACTTCAGATTAGAGAATTCAGCTGTGAGTCTCCCCTGCCTGGACAACTAGCAAAACTGAAGAGCAATATGGTGCCCTCAGAGCAGGTACCCTCAGTTAGAAGGTCTAAGGCACTTATGGATTTTCCCTGCAGCTGCCTAAGAGCTCTCAAAATCGGTCTCCTTCAGTCCTTAAACTTCCTGTGACTTCCACTTCCTACTCACCCTCTGTGTATTTTTTTCCTAGTAGCTCTTTCTATTTGTGGAAAAAATTCCCCTTCCCTTCCCATTAATACAGTGTTTTGTAATATAATGCAATTTTGTTATTTTAAGGCTCCTTGCAAGGTATTATTTACAAACCTACTTGTTAGGTTACTTGGTTATAAAGCCCTCTTAAAATTCTGCTGTTACATAAAAGTGTTTTACAATGGAAAACAGGCTAACTCAGCACTAATAAGAAAGCTGAAGCTAAGGCAGCATCTCCATTTAAGGCACCATAGCCTCATTAGAATAATATTTAATTAGAATTAGGTTATTTTTATTTATCTCTACTGCACCAAACCCCTCTGAAATGGCAGTAGTACCGAATCTCGAGTGAATATTTGTGTAGCTCCATGGAAAGCAGAGCTACACCTGAAAATACCAAATGATGTTATGGTCTATCATGTTTATAACCCTCTTAATTGACAAAAATTGTTTCTATTGGGTTTGATAATGTAAACATGACATGGATTTCTAATTTTATAGCAAATTCTTGTACCAATGATCTTTAGTGTTTTTTTTTTTTTTTTTTTTTTTTTTTTTTTTTTTTTTTTTTTTTTTTTTTTTTTTTACTTAACCATTCTGATTTAGTTAGATAGTAATTGCATACTTTTGATTCAGCCTGATTTCATTGATCTTTTAGGCATATCATGAACCTCTGAATGCTCAGTTTCCCAGGCTGAAACCAAAGGGCTTACAATGACATTAAAGGATTTTATTTTGAATAGATGAAAAAGATATTTCTTAAATTAGGGGATCACTTTCAATCCTGCGGGAGTTTCTTTCTGAAACTCATATGAGAAGGAGAAAAAATGTTAATTGAATCTTCTCATTTACACCTTCCATCTGTTTTCATTCCAGCTGCATCTGCTTAGATACTTGAGATGCAGGTCAAGCTAACACTTAATGGGTCTCAGCTGACTACTGTTGTAATTTAATAAAATTGCTGCAAGTAGAACTGGAAAGACTTTATACCTTTATATAAAGTTTTTATACCCTTATAACTTTTTAGAAAGTTTTTAAGCTATTTTTCTTGGTTTTCCATTTATCAGAATAAGAGGACAGAAATTTGATAATTTTCTTCCACAGGGATTTTATTGTCTTTCTTTGAAGCTGTATAGCACTGTGGTCATTTTATTCAATAGTGATTCTTATAGAGATTTTGCTAATTTTCATGTTTTGTTGTTTTGCTTTCTTCCCTGTCTGACATTTTTTTTTTTTTAAATCTCAAAATATATTTTTATCTTTTACATGGACTTTTTTGCAGTCTTAGGATCCATCTGAAGATATATGATGGGATCAATTTATTTTTTTTTAACATCTGCGTTTTCAAAACTAACTTTCTTTTCAATGCTTTGATTTAATGTTTAACTGCAATAGTCTAATGATGTAAGAGAAACATTTTTTATACTTAGTATAGAATATTTCTTCCCTTTTAAATCCTCCTCTTTTTTTTTTTTTAAAAAAAAAAGCTTTTTGCTTTGTATCCCCTGCATTATATTGCTATCACTTATAAGAAGAAGAAATAACTTGTAGTTTCTTAAAGAAGAAAATTCAGAGGTAAGATTTACTTTATCCAACTTCAGCCACTTAACTGCTAGTTCTGTTGATTCCCTCTTTAACAGATAGAAAGATACCTTTGGAAAGTAACTCTTTCCACCTATGCTGGATGATAACACTAGGATAAAATGTTTGTTTATGCATCTGTATGTAATCATATTATACCAACTAATTCAGTCTGGGAGTATTAGCATTGTGTTGTCCAACATGAAGTTGGCATGGCTTGCTCTCTAACTCTTGCTTGCTGTGTTGAGACTTAAGCTGATGAAAATTTTATTACCTTTGTTGGAAGGAATTTTGCTCCACAAAGCAATAGGAAGTTCTTTCAGACCACAGAGAAAGTCTGGTGTTAGCAACAGAACCAGAAACCGAAAGAGAGACAGAGGCCATAGAGAAGTCAGTAGAGAGGCCAGTGAGGTAAGTGCTACCAGGTGTATGCATAGTGAAGAATAATGATGGCTGGTTTTAGTGCATTTATCAAATTAGGCATGTAGGTGTGCAAAAATGGAAGTGTGCATGTCTCAAACAGCTTAGTATGTGGACAGAGCATCCTTAATCACTGGGACTCTGATTTTTTAAAGTGAAGACGACCCTGTGGTCTAGGCATGGAATTACACTAAAGTTAATAAACTAGTCAATTTAACTTTTTTTTTTTTAATCAAAAGTTGGTAATATGTGGAAAAAAAAGGGCAGTGGTGTGGTGAAATCTTAAAGATTAAGGTTGAAGTCAAGATTACAGGGAGCAGGCAAATGAGGCTTTTGATAGAATTGCAAATGAGGTTACTTCTCTTGCAGTCATGTTGGAGACATATAGCTGGATGGTTTGGAAATTACAAGCCCTGACTAAGATAGAAAAAAGGTAATGATGTAGAATTATTAAAATTGTCAAATGAGATGTAGTGTTGAGTATCATCAGCATTAGAGTAGAAGCTAAGGTTAACAGTGTAATAGCATAGAAAAGATCAGTAATGAGTGCCATGGAATCCCTGTGTAATAATTCAGTTCCTTTCCTCCATATAGATTTCTCTGAAGCCAAGTTCTCAAGCTACACCTGGCAATAATGACTATTCTCTATATTTAATATCGTGAGACCACATCCTTTAGTTGTCTGTATTGTAGTATTCCTTATTATTCTAAGTGTTTTAGGCAGATGCCCATCTAAACAAATGAATTTTGAAATTTCTTTGCATCACTATGATGTTTAGTTCATTGTGCTTAAGTAGTTACAATCTTAAACGCATAATTTAAAGCCATAGGCAAGAGTTTGATACTGACTTAATATAAAAGGTTAGAATGATGACTGGGGAGACCATCAAGTCATGCTTTATAGGAAAATAAGGCTTTGAAAAGATTTGGTGTTTTGCTTCAGAACCATTTTGAAAGCTAGTAGTTGAACTACCAGCACAGCACAATCCCCAAATTTGAAAAGGAGATACACTCTGGTCACAGATCAAAGACTGGATGTTCTTAACATTATTTATATAAATGAAAAAGACATTCCTGTGAAACTGTGACATTCTTTGAATGCTTCTATTGTCTGATATGGTGCAGTTTGATTTGCTGTATCCCCCAAAGAGGGAAGTGACTAATGAAGGGAAGCGAGATTGAAAGTATATGAGGGCACACTTAGTATAGAGTATTTTTGGAAGGAAAGACAAAGACAGGGGAAGAGTAAAAACAGAAACCAAGAGATATTCTTTCTGATTACTAACGATTGCCTCCTTTGCCTTTAGGCTACCATGAGGAGAAGTGCCAGCCTTCAGGGTTTACATAAAGGCTTCAGAGTGCCTATCTTTCTACATAGATGAAACTTTGCTTTAGTTTATTGAACCATAGTTTTTGAATGACTGATGTAGAAAGAGCTAAGGACTGACAAGACTTGGTAGAAGTGTCCTGCTACAGTAATCCTGACGTTACTTGTATTAAGGTCACTCTCAGAAATGTTTATTCTTCTTCTCACCAGGTATATCAATGCTGAATGCGAAATGCCTCTTAAACTAGCTGCCCCTTTTGCCCTTTATAACTGCCTTCTTTAAAAGGTGCCAAAGAACAGAGAAAAACTAGGGGGTTAAACTAATTCAAAGTGGAATTCTGAGATTCACAGACATGCTCATATTTAATGTGATGTATGTTTTACATATTGAGACTATCAATTTGTACGCTGAGTGGGAGTCACAAAGATATTCTTTTGGACTATTAAAAACATGCTACCAAAGCAGCACTCCATTAATATCTTGCAGAGACTTTGAAACAATTTTCTCAGTATTTTCAAATGTTGTAATGCATTCATACAACTTCTTTCAAGTGGTATTTGTTATCTGAAAAAGCTAAATGTGTCTTAAATATCAATTGTTCCTGATAGGAATAATCAGAGCTATCAACATTTTGAAATTGAAATAGTTAGCTTCTTACTAAGCATCAGCTTCTCGCACCTTCAGAATAAACACAGAATTTGGTCACTGATGATTTGCACAGGTGGAAATTATTCCTAACAGCTTTCATAACCAGGATATATTTAGTAGGGTTTGGACATCCAGTTAGAAGAAAAGGAAACCAGCCATTCCAGAGCTGACATTCTGGAATCAGGGCAAAAATTAATATTTATTAACAAAAATTTATGAAATATCCTTTTGTGGCTGATTTTCATCTTCAACTTCCATGCAGATGTTCCAGAACAACACAGAAAAGCTATTTCTACCTGGGTTTTTGTCAGGGTAAAGGCTGGTCTTTACCACCTTCTTACTTGTTTTCATTGACTAATTAGTCAGTGGTGCTGAATCTAGCTGGAGGCCTGCAGGTAGTGGTGTCGCCCAGGGTCAGTACTGGGTCCAGTGCTATTCGACTTACTCATCGATGACCTGGATGAAGGGACAGAGTGCACCCTCAGCAACTTTGTGGATCATACAAAGCTTGGCAGAGTGGCTGACACACCAGAGGCCTCTGCAGCCATTCAGAGGGACCTGGACAGGCTTGGAGAGTTGGGTGGAGAGGAACCTCATGAGGTTCAAAAAGGGCAAGAGCAGGGTCCTGCACCTGGGAAGGAACAACCCCATGCATCAGTACAGGTTGGGGGCTGACCTGCTAGAGAGCAGCTCTGCAGAGAGGGACCTGGGGGTCGTGGTGGACAACATGTTAACCATGAGCCAGCAGTGTGTCCTTGTGGCCAAGAAGGCCAATGGGATCCTAGCCTGCACCAGGGGGAGTGTGGGCAGCTGGTGGAGAGAGGTGATCCTCCCCCTTCCAGGTGAGGCCACACCTAGAACATTGTGTGCAGTTCTGGGCTCATCAGTACAAAAGGGCCGTAGAATTTCTAGAGAGGGTCCAGCATAGAGCCACAGAGGTGATTAAGGGATTGGAGCATCTGTCTTATGAGGAAAGACTAAGCAAGATGCGCCTGTTTAGCCTTGAGAAGAGGAGATTGAGAGGGGATCTTATCAATCTCTACAAATACCTGAACGGAAAATAGGGTCAAACTCTTCTCAGTGGTGGCCAGTGATAGAACAATGGGTAATGGGTATAAACTGAACCACAGAAGGTTTCATTGCCATGTGAGGAAGAACTTTACAGTTTGGGTTACAGAGCACTGGAACAGGCTGCCCAGAGAGGTTGTGGAGTCTCCTTCTTTGGAAATACTCAAAACCCTCCTGGATACTATCCTGTATAACAAGTTCTAGGTGACCCTGCTTGAACAGAGGCATTGGACTAGATGGTCTCCGGAGGTCCCTTGCAACCTCAACCATTCTGTGATTCTGTGTGATTCAGAAGGGGATTGAGTCATGTGTATGTAGATAACTACATTAAATTTCATGAAATTAAACTAATTAATCATTGTTTTCATCAATCTTTTAATTTGTCTTGCATTTTTTTCAGCATCCTGTGGCTTATGAATATCAAACGTCTGCAACACTGTTAACTTGTAAACTAAATGTATTGATACAATGGTGTATATGTACTGTTTGCCAAAACCAAATGAACTCTTCATTTTGAAATCTCCCTGCCATACAACCCTTTTATTTGTCTTGGAATAAAATCATATTATCATATTATTTCATTTCTGTCATATATTCTTACTAATACTATTATGGCCTGACTGTATTCTCATAAGCTAAGCAGATATAAATTGCATCAGGATTTTGAAATGTGAACTCCTCCAATGGTCTTATGGAGACAGTTTTTTTTTTTTTTTTTTTTTTTTTTTTTTGCGGTGGGGGTGGGGAACGGAGGGGGACTGAGCTTCTGCTGACAAAGAATTAATATCGTTAACACTGAAGAAGTCCTTCCTAACACTTTGACTCATGTAGGTGGCGGTGCCACTCTCCCAAGAAGGTCTGCTAGACCTTAATATGGTGAGAAAATGACACTCTATAACTTATTGTTGCGTTGGTGTGTTGTGGAAAACAGTCTTGTTGTACTGCTTGGATTTTAGAATTACTTGAGGAAACTATTTTTGCAGTGCTGTCAGTGGCTTAGTTTTGCAGTTTGAAAAGAAGCTTTTCCTATTCCTTGTCTTTTAACACAAATAAACAGGAATAAAGAAATATTCTTTGAAACCCAAAATAAGGTGTAACTGTACAAGAACCAACGTTCTCTGAATACCATCTGCTTGCAGTGAACCAAATAAATCCTCAAAGGGAACGATCTATGAGAAAGCACGTTTTTAATTTGTCTACACCTTTTGAAAGTCATATCCAGTTATTGGAGATATCTTTATATATAAATACATGAAGCACAGATTTTATACATTTTTTTATAGAGACAGTATAGGTATTGCCAAAAAATTATAGCTGATTACTTTGGAGTCCTCTTTTTTTTTTTTTTTTTTAAGATAAACTGGGAAGAAAAGTGAATGCAAAATCACATGTAGCAGAATGATGTCTGAGGCATTTTTATTGACAAAAAATTAAGATTGGATATTGCTTGAAAACATAGCTTTCTTTCTACTCATTTATGATGACACAATATCCCTCTTTTTTAGACTGTGCAGCAAGTATTATTAAAAAAAAAAATAGAAAAAAATCATTTGGGAACCCTGAAAAGCTTTGAGGCTTTGCGTCTCCTTGATATGTTTAACCTGTTGCAAAGAACCTGCATAGAATTAATCCTTGCCCTTTTTTTTCCCAATTTTTCCTAAGTTTTTAACCAAAATGCTGAGCACAGCACTTGCTGAGAACCAATAAGAAGTCAAAGACTTAATGTCAGGCTCTCTTAGACTTATTTAATCACTATGAGTGGAAAGGAAGACGGATTTTGATTAAGACCAGCTAAACCGATCAATAAAGTCCTTGAACTTGCATAAGTCACTACTGGCTACTTTCAGTAATGGTGATGGTCTATACTCAGGAGGAAATATCCTTACATTAGTACCTTACTATATAAGACATACATGTGGGTGACCACTGAGCATATGTATGTGCTCCTGTAAGGGAGTGTATTATAATTAACGTTTTACTTCTGTTATCATTCAGAGGTATGACTCCAGTTAATTTATTTTCCTTTGAATCTGTGAGAAAGCTGAATTCTGTAATGATATTCTGGTAGCTATAAACAGAAAATGACACTATATGTTTAGAGAGCAGTGTGACAACTTTCCAATGTACAATTTTCACTAATTCTGTTCTTGATATACTAGGCCAAGTTCAAAAAGAGGAGAAGGTCAGGGTGGAGGTGCACTACTTCAGGATTCTGAAGATCCATTGGATGAGAGACTTAAACAAACAAGAAATTACTTTCATTGATTAAATGTAGATTGAATTAGTAGGAAAAAATGACAAGCCCTGCTAAGGTTGTGTCCCCTAGTCGTTGTTTAACTCAGCGTGACAGATTCAATCTGCTCAGCCCAAAGGAAGGCCAAAGATGTCAGTCATGGACTCTGCACAATGCTAGAGCCGTAGAAGAGCAAAATCGAAAAGTTGCACTTTATCAACTCACAGCCTGGAGCCACTGTTCTCATTTGGGCTGTGTTAGCAGAACAATGAGCTACAGCAGGCGCAAGACTGCACCGCATAATTATAGGTATCCCACAGGCAAAGCTCTTGTTGCTTTTAGGACTTGACAGAATGTGTCTTGTAGGCATGACCTAGCAGATGGGGGACTTTTTCTTTCATCTTTTCCAAAAAGCCACCTCAGAGAAACACATAAAGAATCCTGATAAGGGATATATTTTCTCCTAAAGGGGTAGGTTGATTACTATAAGCTGCTCTTCTTTTTCATTCACCTTAAAAATAATTGCTGGTTACCTTAGTTGAAAGAAGTCAAGTATAGCAACAGAAGCAGGGATAGACCTTTTGCTCTATCCTGCTAATTTGTGTCACCTACTGCACTGCCTTATGTATTGATGGTAGAAAAAATGAAGCAGAAAATTAAGTCTGAAAGGCGTTTTTGTCCTGCTGTCACTTTGTACAACATTTAGTTCAGTTGACATGACACTGTGCCTTTTGTTACATAAAACTGTCACATTGTCCCCTTCTGGTTAGCCACAGTTGCTGGCCAAATCAATAACGTCTGTCAAAACTGTCAAATAATAAAGACAGTCTAAAAATATCTGTTATATTTTTAATAGCCATTAAAAAATAAAACATTTTTTTCAATAACAATATAAGCAAAGAACTTAGATAAATTTAACTATTAGCTCAGAAAAACTGAACAAGGATGTTCGTAAATATATCGTCACTACTGGACGTTTTAAGTATTTCAAAACAGGTTTTGAAAGCTATCTGTTGTTTTGACATGCTACTAGCCTGTGAAAACTGTTTATGACTACTGAGGGACAGCTAAAAAAAAAAGTATGTTTACTGTGTTTTAATGTGCTTTATTAGTTTTGTTAGTTACAATTGTATTGTTTTTGTTTCTTTGTTTTTTCTAGGCAAAACATAAAATACAGGCAGGCTTAAAGAGAAAAAAAAAAACTATGGAAAAAATAACAAAATTGATTGTCTTTTCCTCTAATGCTTGGATGCCTCAGTGTGATACAGAAACTTAAAACAAAGGGTATTTAAATTTTAAAATCATACCTAATATCTTATGGTGAGATATCTTTTTAACTTCTATCATTTCAGACTGAAATTCTCCAGACACTTTTCTCTTTACAGTTTTTTACTAGAAGCTCTGGTAAACATGCAATTTACTGAGAACATTGAAGAAAGTGTTAGTGTCCCAAAAGGACAGTGTCTGTACAAAAGACACTGCAGTGCTGGCCTGTGAAACTGGCCTCCTGGCTGGACACTGTGCAATGACTTGCAGAAAAATTTGCCTACTGTTCTCCTAGTCATAATAAATGTTATTTTTATTTCTGTATCTTTTATTTATTTATTTTTTTTTTTGGCAGATGTTTTTAAGAGTGTCATTTTGACTTCAGCCTCACAAAACTTTGTGGTTACTGCAGTTATTTCAGATTATTTCTGGAAGGTCCGACAGGAAATAAAGTACTGGTGTAAATGTTCTCAGTCATGTCCTATTTTGTAGAGAGGAAAAGAAAACATAGTTTTTCAAGCTTGCCTTGCCTTGCCTTGCCTTGCCTTCTCTTTTCTGCATTGGCAAAGACATCTCTTACCATTTCTCATTTTCCAGATAGGAACTTTATGCCTTCTATGTTTTCACAAATGTGATTTCAGCCCCCTCCTACCAACTGATCAGTTTTACTCAGTCAGGTGAAGTCATTAGTGCTTCTTATAGCTCATTTGAGCCCTTAAGAGTTGAAGGGGAAAGGAAAATTAGGAAGATTAGGAAAAAGAAACATCCACCGTATCCAGGCACCAATAATTTATTAAAGCAAACTGAAACCTATTTGAAGACATAGACCCTCCTGGGCTTATATGTAGAAACAATTGGGGAAATTCATTTTCCTCTTTTTCAACTCTCTGTAGATTTTGATCCTCATATGTTTCTCCCCCTTAAAATGAAAATACTGAAATACTGCTGGGATGAAGACCAGAAAAGTACTTAAAGAGTTCTGGGAAGAAAAATTACATGGCAGGCCTTCTTTCTTTTTCTGACAATGCACTATACTCATGTGTTGTACATGAGAAAGAGATATGGTAGTAACAGATTGAATATCATGGGGACTTCAGACACATTCAAGTGATTTGAACAGACTTTCCTATTTAGTCTTCCAATCCCAAGAAAACTAAAATAGTAATAATAAAAATCACAAATTTATAGCCTCAATATTTTTTATATTTTAAAAATATAACCATTAAAACGAGAGCTTTTAAAGGAATATCAAGGTTATCTAGCTAGGAACAACTGATTCCTGCTATTTTGTTTTGTGGAGGTTTCATTTTGAACCTAAATTTGTTTGTTTTATGGTCACAAATAGCTGCACGTTTGCCGATAGCATGTTCTAGTAGAGGAGTGGTTAAGGGGAATATCATTTTTTTTTCATAAACTTCAACATGTTGAGGTACCTCTGAGCAGCAATCTTGCCCTCCTACTCACCAAAAACTCCACTTAATTTGGTGCCATTCACAAAACTTGGTTCCCATCATCCCAACTGACAATAAAGATATTAAAAAGTACTGGGCCCCTCAGCTCAAAGGAATGCAACTTTAGGCAGTTTCTAGGTAGTATGTTAAATGTTGGCCTCAGTCCTTGGTTCCTGACAGTCAAGCCAGTTTTCAGCCATTTTTTACAAGCTAGTTTGTAGTCCACCATTCACTTTAGATCTCCTCTGGTTGGCTACCAGAATGCAATGGTATACGGTGTTAAAAGCCTTCTTAAAGACAAGAGTCTTCCTCTGCCCTACTCCATGGAGCTAATCATTTCATTATTAGAAGGCAATCAGTTTCACTAAACGTACCTTGGTAACTCTATGTTAGCTGTTCTCAGACACTTTCCCTTTCACTTGAATTTCAGTGAAGATTTGACTCTGTATGCGGAAAAATATTTTGCTATGAGGGCAGTCAAACACTAGAAGAGGGGCTCATAGTGGTGATGGAAGCTCCAAAGTTTGGTATTCAAAACTCAGCAATACGTTGCCATGGGTAAACCTGATTTAGCTGTCCTTTGCTTTCACAGAATTGTAGGGGTTGGAAGGGACCTCAAGAGATCATCGGGTCCAACCCCCCTGCCAAAACAGGTTCCCTCGAGCAGGTTGCCCAGGTAGGCATCCAGATGGGCCTTGAATATCTCCAGAGGAGACTCAACAACCTCCCTGGGTAGCCTGTTCCAGTACTGGGATGGGGATGGGGGATGAAGGACTTTGAGGACTGGGATGAAGTGGAGAGAAGTCCCAAGGTCCCTTCCAGCCTAGATGCTTCTGGGGTGGTATGGGGGTCATATATTAACTCATGTGCCTGGAAATTTCTTCCAAGAGAGTTTCCTCCATAGTTTGATCAGTCCAAGAGGCTGGGGTGAAAATGAAAAGTCTGTAGTACCCTGGATTCTTTTTCCTGCCTTTTTAGTCAAGAAATCAATGTTTATTCAGGTGATAAATCTATGCTAACTAATGAGAAAAAAAATTCTCTGTAACTTTTTTTTTTTTGAATTGTTAATTTGGACAGGTGGTGTCTTGATGGTAAAAAGATGGTATTTAAACCATTGCAAGTGGCTATACTGTTACTAAAGACACAATAAATGAACTCAATAAATAGCTACATAGTTTTAAAGTGGCCTTATAGTTTATTTTATAATACTTTTTTTGAAACAACTTCCTTTTTACAAGTTCTAAATGATTCTTACAGTCAGATATATAATATAAACAAAGGACTGGAACAGGAATCTGTTATGGATTTTAATGTAAGAAAAACCCATTCGTATACAATGACTTTTCTGAAAGGTTAAATCAGGATTAAACTGGTTATGAATATTTTTTCATAATTATTTCCTATGAAGTTGTTTGCAGTTTCTTGAGCAGACTGCTTTGTTCAAACAATAATAATAAAAAATAAAACTAAACTTTCGTGATGAGCAACCTGTAAAGTTCAATGTCATGAATACCATGATCTTTTATGACACTAATGAAATGCAATGAAGGGGACTGCCGTCTGAATTCTAGATGCAAAAACCACATGCTGCCTTTTTATGATTTTTTCTGTATTTTCCTGTACTCTCAAGCCCAGAACTGTACAAGCTCCCTTCAGTGTTACACTCCTATGTGCTTTTCCTTCCCCTTCCCCTTCCCCTTCCCCTTCCCCTTCCCCTTCCCCTTCCCCTTCCCCTTCCCCTTCCCCTTCCCCTTCCCCTTCCCCTTCCCCTTCCCCTTTCCCTTTCCCTTCCCCTTCCCCTTCCCCTTCCCCTTCCCCTTCCCTGTTCTGTAGTGTGTTTACGTTGTCTTTTAGATGAAAAACACAGAATTTATTCATATTTTCTCAAGGCAGTGAAAAGTCAGAATTCAAATTCTTGTGCATTATTTTTTGCTATTTTCCTGTGCAACAACTATTTAATTATTTTAAAGTATTCTGCATTTTATATATATTTTGAAAAAGACAGTTTATACTAGCACAGGTGATGACTACCATGAAAAATTCCACAAGAAAGTGACAATCTTTTTTTTTACCTGATTTGGTGTAGAATTTCACTGCATAGTGTTACGGCATATCTGCAAACATATTCCCAGTAATGTGATAGAAAAAAAAGAAAAAGAAAAAGAAGAAAAAAGAAAAAAGGCATATATTTTAGCATGTATCATAGAGAATTCAAAATGTAAAAGGTTAGCAAGCTGCCAATACAACTGAAGTACATTCAGACAAGTGAAGATTACTCTCTTCTAGATGAGACAATTTGTAACATTCTCTGTTAGTGGTTTGGAATACTAACCCATGAAGTTTTTCATTTTTCTTCTTAGTTCTATATCACTGCAAACAAACAGGCAAACAAACAAACAAAACCCACTGTATATGTTGCCAATCCAGTTTTCCACAGAGTTGAAAGAAAAAGCTTTGGTAATCTCATAGAAGATATTTTTTCCTGGATCACTTTGCATTGTCTGATCTTTAAAAAGATAAGCACAAACTTTGGCCAACAAATTTCCCGGTGTTCATACATAATTTTTGGAGATCCATTCTCTACAGATCTTGCGTTTAGGTCTCTGACAGTCTTCATTGTCATTATTACTTTTCAGGTGAGGCCTCAAACTTTGTCACCGACACCAATTCTAGGAAAAATGAATTTTACCCATGTATGAAAAGTTCTGGGGGGTTCCCTGCAGAATTTGTGTGTGGTAAAGTACTTCTATTTGCTTCACTGTTTTTTTGTGTGTTTTTGTTTTGTTTTGTTTGTTGTTTTTTTTGTTCTTTTTTTCAAAGTCTCTCAGAAAAAGATATATTTATATATAGTTTCTTAAGTGACCTCAGGAGAAAAAGACATTTTCTCAGTTCATAGATATGGGATAATTTTCTATGTCTTTAAAAAAATAATAGTTAAAAAAAAAAAAAAAAAGGATGAGAAAATTGAGTCCCTTTCACCCTCTGAAAATATAACTGAGTAGAATGACTCTTCATTTATATGAGTTGAATTTCAGCCAAGAAATGAGTAAGTCCCCAGTCCTGATCAGTGTACTTGTGATAATTCCTCATGTGCTGAGAGTTGTCTGAACTGGGAGTCTTCATTCAGTCCTAATTATTGATGACCATGTAATAATTTTTGATAACATGGGGTACATTGTCTCTTTGACTACCAACGCTGCCTTTAAAAGACATCATCAGTTACCCAGGAATCCTCTACATTGAAAACACACATTTGCATTGATTAGATACTTTCTTATGTCCCTTGTAAGGAAGTCTAAATAGGATATGTGGCCAAAAGATCTATAATTCATGCACAAGGTGCTAATGAAGAGTTGGTTTGTCTCTAGTATTGACACAGATGTGCTCATGAGTAGGAAGAAATGATGTTTCCCATTCATCTATCCTTTAAGAAAATTGTGACTCTGGACATCACTGAAGAATTAATCAAAGTCTTAATGAACAATATTCTTTCCCCAACAGCAGATGGACAGGGAGTGGTTCTAACTATCAGGACTCTCCAGGTGAAATTAGAGGAATAATCTAAAACATCCAAAGGGTTTGAACAATCCTCTTTCCTGCATATCTGCCAGATCTAAGGAGGAGGGACAGGGAGAATGCTCTGAAGACTGAATTATATTTCCTTTTGAATTATAAAAATCTTTAGACCTTCTCTCCTCAAAAGAAAAAAAATCATAAATATACATTGGAAAATTATTGATGATTTTTGATTTACTAGATGAACTTTGGTTTCTTACTTTCTCATTTAGTTCCCAATAGATCATTTAGTGATTATTATATTTTAAAATGGTTATTGGTATGTTTTGAAGTCTGTATGGATGAATAGTTACAGAAACTGCTAAAGACAATTCATGAGGTCTAAGACCTAATATCCTAAAAGAAAATAGATTACAACTGCTTAATACATTGGATATGTTAACACAAATCCAAAGCACAGCCATATGGTGCTGTGCTTTGGATTTGTGACTAAAACAGTGTTGATAACACACCAGTGTTTTGCCTGTGACTGACCACTATGAAGGTTTTCTCTTTTTTTTCACTCTTTCTCCTCAACAAATAGGGTGGAAAAGAAGCTGGAAGGGGACACAGCCAGGACAGCTGACAAAAGCTAGCCAAAGGAATATTCCATACAATATAACATCATGTTCTGCAATACAAATTTGGGAGATGTTGCTCTGAGACTGGCTGGGCATCAGTCACCTTGTGAGAAGTGGTGAGTGATTGCCTTTGCATCACTGTTTTGTTGTTTTGTTTGTTTCATTTTTTTCTTCACTTATTAAACTGTGCTTATCTTCACACATGAGTATTTTTGATTTTGCTTTTCCTGTTCTCTCACTGTCTCACTATGGGGGTAGTTTGAGTGTTTACCTGCAGGCCTGGGTCAACCTACCACACTGCTTTAGTACAACAGCTGGCCCCAAAAATCTATTAGATCCAGCTGCCTGGCATGCATCAATGTGGATTTGACTTCAAATAACCTGAAGGTCTTGTGTCTCTGAGCTGGGGTATAGCAGACTGATACCCATGGTATAACTGTTTCTTTCTGCAGGTGGTTAGAAAGTAGTGAATTCAGACAAGTATTTACTTAAGTGTATACCTAAATTTGAGTTACATATAACATGACTTTAAGTTACATAAACATGGAGTCCTTTGTGTTCAAGTCAGGTAATATGACTACTTTCCTTCCTCATTGCCTGGTCAAGACATCTTCACTGATAGACTTTTGATATTTTGACTGTTGACTTCAAATTGTTTTGTGCAGCTGCATCAAGAACCATACACATATTTCACCTTATTCAAAAGTTGGATCTTACATTAAGCCTCATAACACCTACCTGAATCTTTGCAATTTGGCTTGTTTCATTGTTCATTATACACTTGTCATTTGCCCTTACGTTTGTAACTTCTCCATATCTTCTGTACTTTGTAAGAAAATGTTGTGGTTTAGCCCGGCTGGCAGTCAAACACCACACAGCCGTTCGCTCACCCTCCCCCCTCCCTCTCCGGGATGGGGGAGAGAAACGGGAAAGTGAAGTCTGTGAGTTGAGATAAAGACAGTTTATTAAGACAGGGAAAAGAATAACAACAATAATAATAATAATAATAGTATTAATAGTAATAATGTGTACGAAATAAGTGATGCACAATGCAATTGCTCACCACCCGTTGACCGATGCCCAGCCTATCCCCGAGCAGCCGGCCACACCTCCACCCCGGCTAGCCACCCCTATATATTGTTCAGCATGACGTCAGATGGTATGGAATACCCCTTTGGCCAGTTTGGGTCAGCTGTCCTGGGTCTGTCCCCTCCCAGCTTCTGCTGCATCCCTAGCCTGCTCGCTAGCAGGACAGAGAGAGGCTGAAAAGTCCTTGGCTTGGTGTAAGCACTGCTCTACAACAATTAAAACATCAGCATGTTATCAGCGCTTTTCTCATCCTAATCCAAAACATAGCACCCTGCCAGCTACTAGGAGGAAAATTAACTCTGTCCTAACTGAAACCAGGACAGAAAAAAATGTCTTTTAATTCTAGTCCTATCCTGCTCATTGATACATTGGACGTTGGTTAGCCTCTGAAGAAATAAGTCCCTCCATAAGGTTAGGAAGCCTCCAGACTCTGAGGTCTTGAACTGCTATACCAACCTACTCTAACCAATGGTTTATAGTTCTTCCTTAGCAACTGAAAATGCCTACACTACCTTTTACATGCTTATTTGCTCAATTTGATGATAATGTAAAGAAGAAAACCTATGCAGAGGAGGAATTATAAAGGCAGGTGGCCAGAAGACATTATGGACAGAATAGCTTTATTCAGATTCAGAACTGAATCTTTCCTATAAGAAGCAGAACTGTCTTAAACCTTTTAGCTACATTCTATCTAATTATTAATACAGAGGGTTGTTTTTTTTTTTAATTATTTTTTTTTTCTTCTTTAGAGGAGTGAACAGATGGCACTTGAATCTAGTCTAAGCTTGTTTAACTAATTCCTGCCAATTGGGAGGGCCCATTTCCTTTAGTTTTGATGAGCAGTAATGATAAGAATGTACCTTTCTAATTGACTGTGACATGCAGACATCTTAATACTTTTATCTCTCAGAAGCTCAGAAGCTTTTTCAAAAACATGTTTCTCCTAAATTTTATGCAGCACAGCAAGAACAATGAATGCACTGTTATTTGTTGTATTAACTATTTATGGTGAGTCTGAAAAATAACTATTTTTCTGAAAGAGATTTTTTGCTTCTATGCTTACAGTTTAAGCTGTTCAAAAGCTCTGGAGGCGAAGTGGGTGTATGAGCTTCCATTGTCCAGTGGTTATGGCATTCGTGTTAGCATGGAGATCTCCTGGGACTAACTTCTGCTTCCACTACCATTTATGTTTTTGGGGGTGGTTGTTATCCCTTGGTGGCTATGTCACTTAAAACACACAAGGGACCCCTGAGGGCATGGATCACAGGCAGAGTCTTCCTCTTACCATAGTAAAACCCTCCAGTCTGAAATATAACACTCACTGGAGTCTACCTTCTTGCCTGATAAATCCTGAAGATTGGTATACAGTGCTATAAATACAAGACAGGTGGTGGAATGATCATCCAAACAGAACTGCTATTAATGGTGGTTAACTTTCTGTCTTAACAAATGGAAAATGGGTAAACACTATTCAGATATTGTCTCCTACATGATAAACAGGCAGTTCATACATTATGTACATATATTATGTGAAATAAATAAGGTGTACATATATTATGTGAAATAAAGAATTTCTTTATCATTATACTCTAAAAAGCAGTCTGTGACCATACCTCCCTGCTGGTGGTTTAATACACCAAGGGCATATGCAAGGTGAATTTTCAGAACACTGACAGGTGGAGCCTTTCAGGCAATGTCAGTGGAAGAGTGTCTGCAGTTTTTCTCCTGATCAATTTTAGGTTATGACAAAGGTGCAGAGTTGCTCAGTCCTGTTGAAAGTGAAGGAGTGCTAGAAGCACAAAAAGAACTTCAAATCCAGAGCATCAACAGATGTTAGGTCTGCAGGCTTAAGTAATGGCTGAGTGGAAGATTCTCATGATTATATTTTGGACACAGGCACTTGGATCCTTTCTTACATCTGGCCCTTACTATGCATGAAATACATGGGTGAATTTTCAAATAATTCATCCCTAATTTAAAATAAAATAAAATAAAATAAAAGTTGACTGAGTGGTTTCCCATGTGTAAAATTACCAATGACTTAGAGACATAGAGTTTTTACAAAGCTGTAAAGGCGCATGAAACTCAGTGCTATTCAATACTATCCTTTGAAAGACCCGGCTTTTTCTGATGCTATTTGGTATTTGAAAACCAATGCAAATGATTTTTTAAGAAAGTTAATCTTAATCTATTCCTTGCAAAGGCACTTTTTTTTTTTTTTTTTTTTTTTTTTTTTTTTTTTTGGCATGTATGTTGCTGAGTTCACTATTTCCGTGGTCTTTGAATTATCTTCTACAACCTTATTACTACCTGATGAACCTTTCATCCTTTCATTATAGTAATTCTCACCCCCAACATTTGTTTTTATCTGCTTTCAAAAATTGTCTCTGCCAACGTGTACATATCGTTTAAATGTCTTTCTCTTTGTGCTACCTGTACTGTGTTACTCTGAATTTTCTACATTAAAAGTAAAAGGCTCTTTTGAACTACAGCTTCAATTATCAATAACAAAACATCTACAAAGTCAATTTTAGGTGTATTTGTTATGTGCATTCTTCCTTTTTAGAATGGATATAATAAGAAACATCTGTATTATTGTATCCATGCAGTGATGGATTTTGTGACTTCCTCATGTAGAATTAAGCTCTTATGAGCATTCTGATCTTAAAAAGAGATGAATACTCAGAGATCGCAGGAGAATCAAAAGGGAATGCTCAGCATCTCTCAGAACTGGTCCCTCCAACGTAAACTGCCATATCTGCAAGAAATTATTGGTACTATAAGAATTAATTCCAATTTGCATATGCGTTCCTTTTCTTATTTCCTTAATACACATGCACACACACACAGCTTTTCTGCAAGCCTTTAAGACTTTTCCAGTATAAAAATACCTCACTATACTGAATATCTTTCAGATGTTTTAGGTCCTTTATTGCATTTGTCCAAGTACCAAATCCTGATGTTTTGTATTTTTTCTAGTTTATCTTTATTCCTATTATGTTGTACGTAGACCTGTCTTGCACATTTTTTATTCAGTATTAAGTATCTTAACATTATTCTAGCATGGTCACTTTTTTGAAAGCCTAATATTGTCTTAATAAAGAAAGAGTGTACAATGCACACATACACAAGAAAGAAAACTATTTGATTTAACAAATCAGCTACACATTGCTTGTATGCAGTTCCATACTACTTTACCATATGAAGAAAAAAATAAATCTTTTAAAACCCTGTTATATTGGATCACTTGTACTCTCCATTTATAAAGGCAGATGGGCAAGTATTTTGGGAAATGACGTGTTTGTCGTATGGTCCAGATGTTTGTTCATGGGCTTTTTTTTATTTATATGGATATGTATGTCTGTGTACACATAAATATATATCAACATATACATATAAACATACATATACATATATCAACATGTACATATACATATGCACACCTGCATAACAAAATATATACAAATCACAGCCCACTTGGGTATTGCTATATTGATATAGTAATGAGTATACATACTATAATACATACTATATAAGTACTATATATGTATACTATATATGTGTACATATAGTATGTATACTATATAGGTACTGCACTGCTTCCAAATAATATTTGTCATGTTCCAGATGCTTGAAATGACAGTCTTTGTGTATAATATGTCTCCGGTACAATTTAGACCACCATACGCTCATTTGCCCTCAAGTAGGCCTATTTAAAGTATAATTGACTGCCCTGGCAATTATTGTGAATAGCAGCTGTCTGCAGGTTAAAAAAAAAAAAAAAAAAAAAAAAAAAAGAGAGAGAAGAGGCATATATATAATGAAAGAGAAAGGATCAAATACGAGCAACAGAGAAAAAAAAAAAAAAGCATAAAGAAAATATCTATATGGGGTATTTTAGACCAGATTTTATAGTGGATAGCCACGAGGCCTATTAGCCATTTCCAATTAGGGACTATCAAAAAATGAATGAAAGTACTCATCTATTTATGAAAAGCAGCTGGGTCTACCCTAAATATAAAACTGGCAAAAGTTTATTTGTTCTAAAATTGTTACAGCTTACATCACTTCATTTATTTTCATTAACTACGTCAGGTTTTGTTGAAACCTTTGTTGTATCATGTACCTTCTGTATGAGACAAAAACACCTTGCTTTGTTTTTCTCCTAAATAGCTACATAATTAGATGGATTATTTCATGTGTCTGTGCGTGTGTTTGCTGAAGAGAACAAGCCAGATAAATTAGCACTTAGCAGAACACACTATAGCACATAATATGCCCTTGTGTTTCATATAAAGCTTTATTTGTCATTCACGGCTGGTTGGCAAAACTGACTTTGCTTTTGAAAATGACAGGTGGTACTCTGGTGCTTTCTGTATGAAAAAGAGAAACAACCTTCACCAAGACAGCTTCTGTCAATAGCTCCCATGATTTAGTATTCAACCCTGGGCTTGTGTTTCCTCTAAAGTTTTGTTTCATTTGCATCTCTTAGGTCTGACATCACCTAGCCAGTTTAATAGTTGAGATTCTATGCCACAAGTTACATTCAATCCCAAAAAGACCTTCCTCTTTCCTCGAGGCCTGATTATAAGACAGGTGAAGTTCAGTATATTTCAATAAGCTCCGCATTCCATGTCAGGAATCAATAGCCCTCCTCCTTTCTTTAGAGGTTATTAAATTGCAGCTGTAACATTAGCCTTCTTTATCTAATTGATTGTCTTTTCACAGGGCTAAGAAAATCAATAGCAGTCAATGGGACTGCCCTGTTTTTCCTTAATAGATGTTTTCTCCTAATTGGCTGCCTGGGTGGCTTCAGTGAGCTCAGTACGTTTTCAGAAGTCCACAGTATGTTGCAACTCTTGTAAACTATTTTACCATGTGCAACAGTTATTGATTTTATAATGAAATCTAGAAAATTCAATAGCAATCAGGAATATAGATCAGGATTCCTAGGTACGTTAAGGCAAAGGTCAAACTCACTTTGCTACCACTTCAAGCTGTGATCAAATTAAATAAGTCCTTAAAGTATTATGGTAACTAAAGACTTTCTACAAAGTCAGTTATCAACTCTCCTTAATTTCATATAAAGGAAAAAAAAATCAAAATGATACAAAGTTTTTGACTACATTGGCCAAACTACAGTTGAATTTAAACAATGGATGAAAGTAAGAATGAACATTTTCAAAAATGTGCTAGTCATTGCATTTTGTCCACCCTGACCTCTTGAAATATTCATTCAAATAAGATGCCTATTAGAAAATCAGGTTAGAGAGAGAGCGAGAGAGAAAAAAAAAAAAAAAGAGTGAAGCAGGTGGGGAGAAACATTCAACACTTCCAAAATGATGCATTTGACCTTTGATGAAAAGGTGAGCGTGTCAAATGGCTTATTCTCAGAGTCCACTCAACACTTAGAAGATCAGTTCTGCCTATGGAGAAGCTTTGGAGGTGGCCAAATCTCATGAGCACTTATCTAATGCTATTTCCCTCTACACAGTTTGCTGCCCCAATTCTGTTCTTTACCTTGATGGGATAACTTGCATGAGTGTCAGTCAGAACAGCAGCATCAGCAGCATATCAATCAAAATCTGCAGGGATCAGCAGTCAGCGATGTAGATAGTAGACACTAAGATACAGCCTACATTATATAAATTTGTTACTGACTTAAGACTTGCTCTACAGTAGGGTACTGCAGCTGCATTAAAACTTTCTCTTAATTATATACCATAATAGAGTGACAGCTGCTCAAATTTCTCTGATAGCGACAAGACCTCAAATTTCTCCAGTGTGGAGAAACAGACAAAAATTTCTCACTGTCTATCAGCAGCTACTACAGATAGAGAAACCAAGGTCTGTTTCTGTCATTTAAAGGACAAGAAATGTTTCGTGTATCTTTGATTCCTTTTTGGTAAAGGGAAAAAAGACTAAGTGAGAAAGAAAATTCTATGTCATTGAAATGACACAAACAATCAAAAAAGAGATATTCTTTATTTTTCTTCCTTTTTGTCATCTTTGTTGTCATTGTTCTAATGAACAAACCAATCTCTTTGTTCTCCATTTTCACTGGAGGATTCTAATGGATTCTTCTGCCAGATATCCCTCTGGAAATGACATCCATGACCCTGATTCTCCTGCACAGGCTCTCCATGGCTCTTTCTCTACCTGGAGACCAGTCAAATGAGGGCATAGAGTTTGCTCCCATATAGACATTTACCACACAATATAATGGATATGGTCATAAAGACATGACCACTTTCTTTTTAAAATAAGCATGGGATTATTGTTTGCATGAACACACAATGAGATTTGTATGTGTAAAAGATAACCACTTATATGCAAAGGTATGGTAATGAGAAAAGTTTATTATCTAAATGCAAAATGGTGATCAAATTGGTATTAAAAGGAATTATTTTTAACACACGTTAGAATTATAAACATAAATTGCCAGCCTACTCTAAAACCACAGAATGTTTTCTTATTAACATGTATTTTGTCTGAAACATTAGGGAAATCTATAATTAGAAGTACTGAGTTCCCTATAAATGTTCGCGTTTTTATGAAAATAACCTTAATACAAAATGAGGAATATGAAAAAACAACAACAACAAAAACAAAACAAACCATAAACACATAATTTTGTCAGAAGGAAAATGTTTGTACACACATGCAATAAAATATCTTTGATTTTATCCCAGGTTTCTTCTGTTTGGTATACAGTCCAATTAAATAATTGACAGACCAGCTGTCTATATAAAATAGCATTCTGTCTGTGTCTTCTCTGCACTGCTAATTACTTCTTACCAGTGTAGTATGCACACTATTTGTGTATCTCTTCCAGTCATTGGGAAACAGTGTAGGACTCAGATGTGATCTATCCCCTGCCCCATCCTCAATTTTTGGGGTGCAATTTTTTCTTAACCCCAGTCAAGTTCAATTGTTATTATTGTTATTATAGTTCCCTGTTCCTTGCAAACTGAAATATGCCTGTAGTTAATGAGGTCAAAGCAGCAGTATATATGATCCAGATTTGTTCTGTAATTCATAATCTAAGTTACTGAATGTAGACCAGAATGCATCTAGGTTGTTTCTGGTGCTGAGCAGCACTTTAAGACCATCTGAAATATGAAAAAAAAAAAAAAAAAAAAAAAAAGACTCTTGCTTTGTTCAGTACTTTTTATATTTAATCATGGATTATTATATTTTCAATCTCATTAGGGATGTGACTGATCACAAGTTAAATACAGGTCTATTTAATTTGGATGAAATTGTTTCTTGGATTGCTGTGATGTTTGAACATTTAAGATATTATAGCATACTCTTTTTGATTTTTTTAAGTCATTTTCTTACCACGTAAGTTCTTGGAATCAATATCTGAAGATATATTTTAAGTAAATACACATTTCCAGTGATTTTAGCAATTGTCTTTAAATTTTCCCCAAATCTGTGACTCCTGAACTCCCGGTAAGAAAGGTAAAAAAATCATAGGAATGGAAAGGAGAAATACATAAAATGATACTCACAAGCTCATTTTGTTTGTTTGTTTGTTTATCAGTAGAGGAACACAACCAAACAGTTAAGCTGATACCAAAAAAAAGCATTTTTTTTTTTTCATAGCATTTCAAATTCATTCATTTTTTAATTTATTCTTCAGATGGTTTTAGCCTTTTCCCTCTCTCTATCTCTCTTTTTTTTTTTTTTTTTTTCCCAAGAATAAAACAGTTATTAAAATAAATCTCTTTTACAAGTACAGTAAAAGTGAGAGGTGGAGGCCAAATACATTTCATTAATTAAAATTTTCAGGAATTTAAAATATAAGGCCTGTGAGTTATTTACAGTCTTACAGCAAGAGTATAATTTTCCTTCCAGTGAGACGTACTGAGTTTCAGCAAAAGTGTGTATTCGGTAACAGTAGGCGTGACTGTCATGTATTGGGACCAGTGCTGCTTAACATCTTTGTCGGTGACAGGGACAGTGGGATCAAGTGCACCCTCAGGAAGATTGGCAATGACACCAAGCTGTGTGGTGCAGTTGATATGCTGGAAGGAAGGGATGCCATCCAGAGGGACCAGAGGGACAGGCTTGTGAGGTGGGCCTGTGCAAACCTCATGGAGTTTAACGAGGCCAAGTTTAAGGTCCTGCATCTGGGCTCGGGCAATCCAAAACAGAAATATAGGCTGGGTGAAGAATTGACTGAAAGTAGCCCCGATGAGAAGGACCTGGGTGTTCTGGTGGATGAAAGGCTTGACATGAGCCGGCAGCGTGTGTTTGCACGCCAGAGAACCAACGGTATCCTGGGCTGCATGAAAAGAGGTGGTGTGATCAGCAGGTCGATAGAGGTGATTGTTCCCCTCTACTCTGCCTTTGTGAGGCACCACGTGGAGTACTACACCCAGGTTCTGGGCCCCCAGCACAAGAAAGATGTGGACCTGTCAGAGCGAGTCCAGAGGAGAGCTATAAAGAAGATGATCTGGAGCACCCCTCCTGTGAAGAAAGTCTGAGAGAGCTGGGGATGTTCAGCCTGGAGAAAAGAAGGCTCTGGGGTGACCTCACTGTGGCCTTTCAATACTTAAAGGGGTCTTATAAAAAGGATGGAGAAGGACTCACTTGTGGTTTGGTTTTTGGACAGTCCTGTGTGGAGAAGCTGGGCTCAGTGATCCTTGTGGGTTCTTTTCAGCTCAGGATAGTCTACGATTCTATGTCCAGATGGCTTTTGACTCTCTCTCTTTAGTTCTGCAACAGTCACCCAGGAGAGGTTCTCTTCACCTTTGAAAAGCAAAGGAGAGGAGGGGAGAGGAGAGGGATTGCTGTGATGCGGCTGTGGTGCCTGTGACAACACAGAGGATGAGTCACAGTGGGGGCACTGTCATCAGGGCCATTAGCAGGCAGCGCCAGCACACTGTGGCCTGGACTGTCAGTGAGCTTGCAGTCAGCTTGCACCTCCTGCAGGCCATGGCTCAGGTGATCTTCCGTGCCCTGGCTGTGCTCAGCATTGCCCAGAAGCCGCGGTTGTTGGACGATCACATGGATGTGGATGTGCACGAGCATATGCAGCAGCGTGCAGAGCAGCTGATTAAGGACATGGCTCAGCTGCTGTGTGGCTTGGAGGACAGGAGCCAGGAGCAGAGCAGGGTGGCTCTGGGAGCCCTGCTCTTCACTGCCTTGCAGCAATGGCAGCTCCAGGCCTTTGCTGGACTCCTTGTCCTGCTCTTTGGGCTCTGCTGGTGGCTCAGGGGAAGGAGCCATGGGCTGGGCAGCAGCAGCAAGCAGGGCAGCTCTACACGGCTGGAGAAGGAGAAGGATGATGTAGAAGACAACAGTGACACCAATGACACTTGGGATCTGAGCAGGGTTTGATCCGATTGCACCCAGGGGCCATACATGGCTGACAAGTGCAAGGAGGAGCTGGTGGACAAGCTTCTTAGTGCCTGCTGAGGACTCTCTAGGAACTGTATCTTCAAGCCACGGCTGCAGCCAGCCATCGGCATGGGCTGCCTCTACGAAGGCTGAAGTGCCCGGGACGACAACATCCTCTACCGCCTGCTCGTGCCCCTCAGGCCTCCCCCCGGCACGCCTTCCACCCAGAGCTGGGCGCTGTGGGGGAGATGCCAGCCAGGAACTCCTGCCTGCGTGTGGAGCTGGAGTGCACCTGCGCAACGAGCAGGTGGTGGGGGACATGCTGTGCTTCCTCCACCACCCTGAGGACGAGCTGAGGATAAGACAGGAGCCCAGCCTCCTATGCACCCTCTGCACCAGCTCCTACCTGAATGTGGAGGAAACCACCCGCTGGTTCCAGACCTTGGTGAAAGCAGCCTGGGAGCTTCTGCCCCAGTCACACCACTGCCGCCTGATGGTGCTGCCCTTCTGCCACTCCTGCAAGCTCAGGCTGACCAACGCCTCTGAGCACCCTCTCCATTGAGATCACGTTTGGGGTGTGGCTAGATGACTTGGATACCATCCTGAGCCTGGAGTAGGCCATGGCCAGCTTCACCAGCAGCACGGTACCACCAAAGAGCTGAGGGATGCAGTCTGTCAGGCACATGGCCAGGCATGCCCGACCCCACAGCTTCCACCTCAAACATCTGCAGACCTGTGCCCGTATGCTGGTGAGCAAAGGCTTTTCCCCGCCACTCGCCAAGGTGATCAGCTCTGGGGCAGACACATTCTGCAGCAGAGTGGGGGATCAAGGCGGGCAGGGCTTCTTTTCTGGCATCAGTGCCACTCAAGGCAGCCGAGGGAGCTGCCAGGACCTGGCAGCCCTCGCAGGGAGAGGCTGAGGAGGCATAGGCGGAGCCAGCAGCAACCCCTCCCGGGCCGTTCAAAGGCAGCCCCCAGGGAGTGTGAGCGACCAGGATGGGCAAACAGGGCGTGGCACGGCAGTTTGCGTGTCAGTTTGCATGGGCAGGGCGTGCTCAGACAGGGCAGAGCATCCCTCCCCACTCAGGAGAACAACTCTTCTACTGGCTGTCTACCTAGCTAAACCACCATGGTCTCCACTAGGCAGAAAGCTATTTCTAGAAAGTCTGTGGTGACCCAGACTGACTTGCCTACTCAAAAATGTGGCAGTTCAGGTCTCTGGTTACAGGGAGTGCCTGAGCCTATTGCTGACACCTGAGAGTTGCAGAGACACTGGGTGTGTGAGGTGTGAGCAGGTGAATGACCTGGTCAGCCTGGTGGCAGAGCTCAAGGAGGAGGTGGAGAGGTTAGGGGATATCAGGGAGTGTGAGCGGGAGATAGACTGGTGGAGCAACTCCCTGCCAGGCCTGAAAGAAAGGCACTGGGGTGTGACACCCCAAATACCAGCTCTGAGGCTTATGCAGCTAGCAGATGCTCCACAAGAAACACATCACAGCCTACCGCCTTGCGAGCAGGTAATAGGAGGGGACCAGCAGACAGACAGAGTTCCTGGTACAGTGAACTCCTTCTCCTCTCGTCCCCCTAGCAATGATGGTGATGAATTGGGGGACAGGGGGCAATAGCAAAAGGTCCCTGATTGGCGTTAACAAACGTAGCAGGTGAACATGCCTGGAGATTCCCCTACCTCCCCAGCTGCCCCTGCAGAACAGGTACACTGCTCTGTGAGGACAACTGGACAATGGCAAGGGCGATGGTTCTTCCTACTTGGAGGTGTCACCAAAGTCTAATCAGACTACTGACTGCATTAAAACCTCCTCAGTAAAGAGTAAAAGACGGGTCATTGTCATTGGTGACTCACTGCTGAAGGGAGCAGAGGGCCTGATGTGCAGACCAGACCCACTACACAGGGAGGTCTGCTGGCTCCCAGGGGCCTGGGTTAAAGAGGTAAGGAAGAAACTTCCTTCACTAGTACGGCCCTCAAACTACTATCCTCTTTTGTTTTTTTCAAGTAGGCAGCAATGAAATAGGAAGAACTCCTCTAAGGACTATGAAGAAGGGCTTCAGATCCTTTTGGAAACTGGTCAAGGGTTCAGGAGAACAAGTTGTGTTCTCCTCTATCCCTCTGGTTATAGGAAATAATGAGGGACTGGACATGATGAGCCAGTGGGTTAATAATTGGCTCTGAACCTGGTGTCACCAGCAGGGTTTGTGTTTTTTTTTTTTGACCTTGGGTTAATTTATATGAGACCAGGCCAGTTGACAACAGACAGGAATAGCTTTTTCGTCTGGCAGAAAAGGGTTTTGGGATTGGAGTTGGCAGGGTTCATTGACAGAGCTTTAAACTAGGTATGAAGGGGGGTGGGAGTGGAACCAGGGACACTATGAAGGAGCCTGAATGTAACATGACAGTTCTCGTGGGTGAGGAATGTGCTAGCAAGACCTCACTGTCTTGTGTCTTGGTGAAGGATGAGGATGACATAACATTTTGCAGGAAGGACACAAGGGTTGGTGAGAAGTTGGTAACTATGGAAACACCTGAATATGGTCAAGAGGGTATTAGAGCTTCTCCATCCCAAAAAGTGGCCCAGCATTTACACTAATGCACACAGTATGGGTAACAGGAGGAGCTGGAGGCCACCATGCTAGTAGGGAACTATGATGTAGTTGCCATCACGAAAACCTGGTGGGATGATTCCCATGACTGGAGTATGGCCATTGATGGCTACAAAATGTTCAGAAGGAATAGGTGAGGAAGGAGGGGAGGAGGAGTTGCCCTCTATGTTAGGAAGTGGATCGATTGTGAAGAGCTGTGCCTGAGAAACAGCCACGACCAGGTTGAAAGCTTGTGGGTGAAAATCAAGGATCAGTTTGGTAAAGGACATCTAGTGGTTGGGGTCTGTTACAGGCCACCTGATCAGGGGGAGTCTGTTGACGAGGCCTTCTTGCTTCAGCTGCAAGAACTGTTGTGCTCAAAGCTCTTGTCCTGATGGGGGATTTCAACCACCTGGATATCTGCTGGGGGTAGTGGCACGGCAGGTTCCAGGCAATCCAGGAGATTCCTGGAGTCTGTTGAGGATAACTTCCTGGTTCAGGTAATAGATGGACTGACCCGAGGTGAAGCCTTACTAGACCTGGTGTTCACCAGTGTGGAAGAGAGCATTAGAGACGTTAAGATTGGACGCTGCCTGGGCTGTAGCGACCATGCCCTGGTGGAGTTTGTGATCTTGAGGAATATGGGTCTGGCAAAAAGCAGAGTCAGGACCCTGAAATTTAGGAGAGCAAACTTCTGGCTGCTCAAGGAATTACTGGCTGGGATCCCCTGGGAAATTGTCCTTAAGGACATAGGAATGGAACAGAGCTGGCAGCTCTTTAAAGACACCCTTCTGAGAGCACAAGAGCTCTCCATCCCCAAGCTGAAGAAGTTGAGCAGAGGAGGCGGGCGACCAGTATGGCTGAGCAAGGATCTGCAGCTTAAACTGAGGAAAAAGAGGGAAATGTACAGGAAGTGGAAGCAGGGTTGTGTAGCCTGGGAGGAAACAGGGGTGTTGTCCGGATGTGTAGAGACAGGATCAGGAAAGCCAAGGCACAGATGGAGCTGAACTTGGCAAGGGATGTGAAAAATGACAAGAAGGGGTTCTACAGATACCAAGGAGAGTGTTCCCCCTCTGATAAATGAGACAGGAGAACTGGCTTCCTCAGACATGGAAAAAGCTGAGGTACTCAATAAGTGCTTTGCCTCAGTCTTCACTGGTGGTCAAGTTTCCTATGTCTGTCAGGACCCTGAACCTCAAGGAGAGGGTGAGAGGAGCAGATTCCTTCCCACTGTGACAGTGGAACAAGTCAAGGACTGCCTAAGGAAATTGGATATGTCCATGGGGCCAGATGGGATATATCCCAGGATGCTGAGAGAGATGGCTGATGTGGTTGCCGAGCTGCTCTCCATCATATTTGAAAAACCATGGCTGTTGGTTGAAGTCCCCAGTGACTGGAAAAAGGGAAACATTGCTCCCATTTTTAAGAAAGGGAGAAAGGAAGACCCAGGGAACTACAGGCTGGTGAGCCTCACCTTTATGCCTGGGAAGATCATGGAGCAGATCCTCCTGGAAGACATGTTAAGGCATGCACGAGATAAAGAGGTGATCCGAGACAGCCCGCGTGGCTTCACCAAAGGCAGATCTTGCCTAACCAATCTGGTGGCCTTCTATGATGGAGCGACGGCATTGGTGGACAAAGGAAGGGCAATGGATATCATCCACTTAGACTTGATCAAAGCCTTTGATATGGTCCCTCACCACATACTTCTCTCTAAATTGGACAGGTATGGATTTGAAGGATGGACTGTTAGGTGGATAAAGAGTTAGTTGGCTGGTCACAGCCAAAGGGTTGCGGTCAACGGTTCTATGTCTGGGTGGAGGCCGATCACAAGTGGTATCCCTCAGGGGTCAGTCTTGGGACTGGTGCTCTTCAACATCTTTATCAATGACATATATGATGGAATCGAGTGCACCCTCAGCAAGTTTGCAGATGACACCAAGCTGATGGTGCAGTCAATACAATAGAAGGGATGTCATCCAGAGGGACCTGGACAGGCTGGAGAAGTGGGCCCGTGAGAACCTAATGGGGTCCAACAAGGGCAAGTGCAAGGTGTTGCTGTTGTGCTGAGGCAATCCCAGGTATTTATATAGACTGGGTGAAGAAAAACTTGAGAACAGCTCTGCGGAAAAGGGCTTGGGGGTCCTGATGGACGAGAAGCTGGACGTGAGCCGGCAGTGTGCGCCTGCAGCCCAGAAGGCCAACTATGTCCTGGGCTGCATTAAAAAAGGGGTGGCCAGCAGGGAGAGGGAGGTGGTGATTGTCCCCCTCTACGCTGCTCTTGTGAGACCCCACCTGGAATACTGCATGCAGGCCTGGGGCCCCCAGCACAAGAAGGATGTGGAGCTCTTGGAACGGGTCCAGAGGAGGGCCACTAAGATGATCAGAGGGCTGGAGCACCTCTCCTATGCAGACAGGTTGATGGAACTGGGCTTGTTTAGCTTGGAGAAGAGAAGGCTCTGGGGAGACCTCATTGCAGCCTTCCAGTACTTGAAGGGAGCGTATAAACTGGAGGGAGAATACCTGTTTACATGTATTGGTGCTGACAGGACAAGGGGGAATGGTTTTAAACTAAGACAGGGGAGATTTAGGTTAGAAATTAGGAGAAAGCTTTTCACTCAGAGTGGTGAGGCACTGGAACAGGTTGCCCGGAGAGGTTGTGGATGTCCCATCCCTAAAGAAATTTAAGACCAGGCTGGATGCGGCTCTGGTCAGCCTGCTGTAGTGGTTGGCAACCCTGCCCAGAGCAGGGGGGTTGAAACTAGATGATCTTTAAGGTCCTTTTCAACCCAGGCCATTCTATGATTCTATGCCCTGAAGATGGCTGTGATTCACCACCTGATAGCCACAACCCTGGCAAGCCTGGCAAATAAAAGATTGCCCCCTGCACCTCCAGACCTCCTGCCTCTGCTGCTGCCTGGAGAAGAAACACCTCGACCGCTTCCTCTTAGGCAATGAGAGGGTGCCAGAGGAGATAGATGGTGTTGTCCCCTGCCTCCCAAACAGCTGGACTGCTCAACTTCTTCTAGGCAGTAACCATCCAAACTGTTGGAGAGAGTCTATTCCCTCCAGGAGCTTCAGCCTATGCACTGATGTCAATAAATTGCTTGTGTGAACAAATGCTCTGACCGTGTCTGCACAGCACTTTGTGGGGGAATGTGGGCATAGCATGCTGAGTGCACCACTGCCACAGAATTGGAAAGTGTTTTCCAAAAGCACAGAACTGGCTGAGGTTGGAAGGCACCTCTGGATGTCTTCTGAGAGTTACTGAAAAACTCCTCAGAGACAACACACTCATTGATCATAGCCAACATGGGCTCACAAGGGAAAAGTCCTGTTTAACTAACTTTCCTTTCACGACAAGGTTACCCATCTAGGTGACGGAGGGAAGCCAGTTGAAGTAATCTGTTTGAATTTCAGCACAGCTCTTGATATTGCTTCTCACAGTATCCATCCAGACAAAATATCCAGCATACAGCTATACAAGTACATAGTAAGATGGGTGAACAGCTGGCTGAAGGGTCAGGCTCAAAGGGTTATGGTAAGTGGGATTACATCAGACTGGTGGCCAGTCACCAGTGGGGTTCTCCAGAGCTCCATTTTAGGGCCAGTTCTCTTCAATGTTTTCATAAATGATCTGGGCACAGGACTTGAATTCACACTAAGTAAATTTGTAGATGAGTCTAAATTAGGAGGAGCTGTTGACTCCCTTGAGGACAGAGAGGCCTTGCAGAGAGATCTTGACAGACTAGAGGGCTGGGCAATCATCAGCTCTATGAAGTTTAACAAAACCAAGTGCCATATTCTGCACCTGGGAAGGGGCAATCCTGAGTAAACGTACAGACTGGGGGATGAGAGGCTGCAGAGCAACCTCGTGGAGAGGGATCTGGGGGTTCTGGTCGATGGCAAGTTGAATAAAGGTCAGCTGCATGCCCTGGCAGCCAAAAGAGCCAAGCGTACCCTGGGCACACAGCGCAGCTAGCCGGTCTGGGAAAGTGATTGTCCTGCTGCGTTCTGCACTGCTGCAACCTCACCTTGAGTACTGCGCGCAGTATTGGGTGCCACAATATAAGGAGGATACAGACCTACTGGAGAGAGTGTCCAAAGGAGGGCCATGAAAATGGTGGAGGGTCTAGAGGAGAAGACGTATGAGGAACAGCTGAGGTCCCTTGGTTTGTTCAGCCCAGAGCAGAAGAGACTGAGGGGAGGCCTCATGGTGGCCTGCAGCTTCCTCGCGAGGGGAGCGGAGGGGCAGGCGCTGAGCTCTGCTCTCTGGGGACAGTGACAGGACCCAAGGGAACGGCATGGAGCTGCACCAGGAGAGGCTCAAGATGGATGTCAGGAAAAAGTTCTTCACCAACAGGGTGGTCAGGCACTGGGACAGACTCCCCAGGGCAGTGGTCATGGCGCCGAGCCTGACAGAGTTCAAGAAGTGTTTGGACACCACTCTCAGACTTATGGTTTGATTTTTGGATGGTTCCATGCAGACCCAGAAGTTGGACTTGATGATCCTCATGGGTCCTTTCCAACTTGGGTTATTCTATGATTCTATGATTCTTTGACTCTTTACTCATGTAGATAATGGTAGGACAAGGGGGAATGGTCTTAAACTAAAAGAGAATTGATTTTGATTAGACATTAGGAGGAAATTCTTCACTGTAAGGGTAGTGAGAACTGGAACAGGTTGCCCAGAGAAGTTGTGGATGCCCCATCCCTGGAGGTGTTCAAGGCCAGACTGGATGGGGCCTTGGCCAAACTGATCTAGTGGGTGGCATCCCTGCCTATGGCAGGGGAGGTTGGAGTTAGGTGATCTCTAAAGTCCCTTTCCAGTCCAAGACATTCTATGATTCTATGATTCTATGAGGAGTACAGCTATGCCACTGGCATTGCTGAAGTTTCTCAATATTTTAGAGTTGTGATGATGCAACAATAAGTAATTAAATTAGTTATCGAAACATGTGAGGTAGATGTTTAAAATAATATAAATTTGCATGTGAAATTAAGGCCTCCCTAGAACACAGCAGATGTATGCATTCAATATTTTAGCGCTGTGACTACACTTGACTTGAAGCCTATTCTGTCTGCAAAATGGGTAAACATACAATAGGTTACAAGACAAGGTCTAAAGTTAGCATGATAACAATAATGATGTTTACAACAATCTAACCTGAACAGATAAAATACCCTTTTATTGCAGCTCAGTGAAAGAGAATCCTTGGTTTAAGAAAAAACGTCATGTAGGATCTTGCAATATTGGAGGTGGTGAAACTAATTGTTTTTTCCCACTTGACTCACACCTTTCTTCACATTCTCCTGATAGAAATGGCTATTTCGACAAGGTGCCAGAGCATATAATTCTTGATAACATGCCTTTCTATGCATAAATATATGGTATATATATTTTTTTCTTCTCATACACTTTATGAAAGTACTTATGGAAGCAGAATGAGATACCACTGAAACAATCTTCTTTCCACTTTTCAGTAAAATTAGATGAAATGGTGTGAGAAAACTATAAATTAATATTCAAGGGAAAATGTAACATAATGAAATGCTGTTGAAATGATATTTTAAATACCTTTTTATTTTTATTCTAAACACTTGGTTAAAAAATAATTATTAAGCAGTTACTAACCATTTCTAGTGACAGGATAATTTTTTTTTTCCCATCAAATAGTAGGAACTAATTAATAATTGGTACATATTCTACTCAAGTAGCTTTACAATTACAGTTTACAGATAATACTCAGTGTCCTAATGTTCTCAGTTTCTGTCTCAGAGACATCTCTGCTGCCTAGCAGACTTTCTCATGCAAATCTGCAATTTATATGATATGTCAGAGTGAATATCTGTTTTCAATCACAATCATTAATCTATCTAATCTAATTCCTTATGAATACATTTATGTATCAGGCACATTTTTTTTTCTAAAATGAAGATAAGAATGCAAATATTGTATAATTTAAACCAGAGACCTTGTTACATTCAACCATGTTTTTCATTTAAGTTGCGGGGTATATTTAACCCACGGCAGAACATGATTCATTCAATCTCTGTCATTGTATTGCTAGAGTTGGCTATAGAAGAAAATTATAATCAGGTTGCAGATTTAATAGGAAGGGATTGTTCCAATTAGCTATTTTCGTCTGGAGGGAATATTAGTTTAAGTATCTGCCAATTTGCTATATTTCTACTGCAAAATCGTAGCTGTCTTAAAGGAAGCCCACACTATGTTAGGGCCAAAGCCAATAAATAATTTAAAGTAAGCAAGGCTTGAGCAGAAGTTAGACAATTAAATCCTAAATTATGACTCTCCTTTCAGTTGCCAGCTAATCTGGGGGGTGTCTGAACCTAATAAACTACTCTGTGACTTTGAAGTTTCCCAGACATCTAGCTTGCCCTTAGAGAGGTTCAAACCTGTGTGCACCTTTAGCAAGCAAGCCCACCAGCAGAATTTGCACCTTTGCTATATACTGTTGCATCAGGCACTTGCATTTAAAGTACAGCCAAAGCAGAAGCTGGTTACGTTGCTCCATGGATTAAATTATTAAAAAAAAAAAAAAAAGTGAGATAGATTCAATCCCATCTCACACCGTAGGTGTTCAGTTTTCTAATAAAGTCAACAGGCTACAAGCTGTGTTGGGAGGCAAGGCAGGCATACCCCTCCTGCTGAAGATGTACTACTGTGCAGAAGGAATTCAAGATTTATTCAGCCAGAACGAGCTCACAAGAGCAAGTGTAGTGCTCTAGACCAATGATTAGGGCATTCACTTTTGAGGTAAGGGACCACAGCTCTGCTCCCAGTACTGCTTCTGTATTTTATCCAATGACTACTTAATGAATGTACATACCCAAGAGAACAGGTAAGGAAGCAGATCTTGTGCTTACCAGGGGTAGGGATGGCTTTTATTTTATCTCTGTAAGGATAATGAAGTGTTTTTCTACCCCTCACCTGTCCACGTGAAGTTCTGATTGTCAATACAGAATATGGGCAATAATAATTGCACCCAGTACCACATCTTTTAGACTACACCAATTCAGACTCAGGACTGAATCACGTTATAAATAATCAAACCTAATAAAGCAAAACAATAGTAATACCTATTTACATGCTGCATAAAATGGCTTCTCTACTAGGCCTCTCTAGAATGATTGTATGAATCAGAACCTGGAAAATGTGCTGTTTCCTGTTTGAATTTGATTTATTATTTCTTTGATATAGAATAAGAAAAAAAAAACAGTCCCTGCTAAAATTATATGTATGTACATATATATAAAAATACATATATGTGTATATGTATGTATACACATTTACCATGAAGCCCATGGCAGAAGAGGAGAACACAGTTACTAGCACGTAGTTGGAATGTGCATATATGTGCACTTATGTGCAGGACAATAGTTACTTTAGAGTCAGATTCACAAGAGATTCAGAGGAGGATAACTTCATGCCTCCGCATTACCTTATACAGTTATCCAGCCAGCATCACACCGTGGCCCCTTCTCTGTTTTCTCTGTGTACAGTGTTGAATGCCTGCCTACCACTCTGGAGTAGCAGAGAACTAAAGCTAGTGATGTGTACCATGTAAATAAGCCTAGTCTATCAATGAGTTATCACTTGAGCCTCTCTTTATTCCTTTATGTCTTTCTTGGTTTCACTTTTTTTTTTTTTTTTTTTTTTTTTTTTTTTTTTTTTTTTTTTTTTTTTAGGGTGCATTTATTCAGACTTAAACATTCACAAATCCCTGAAATTCATCTAGCCATATTGCTGGTAAATTCCAATAGCCAGTGCCCGAATATTTTCAATTTCTTCCTACAAGTGAAAAAGAAGTTCTAGGAACTGCACTGCAGAGGCTATCAAAGGAATTCCATGGAATTAGCAATCCATACCTTAGAATCATAGAACCATAGACTATCCCGAGTTGAAAGGGACCCATAAGGATCACCAAGTCCAATTCCTGGCACCACATAGGTCTACCCAAAATTTAGACCATGTGACTAAGTGCACAGTCCAAACACTTCTTAAACTCCAACAGGCTTGGTGCAGTGACTACTTCCCTGGGGAGCCTGTTCCAGTGTGCAACAACCCTCTTGGTGAAGAACCTCTTCCTGATGTCTAGACTAAACCTCCCCTGCCTCAGCTTGACAGCATTCCCGCAGGTCCTATCACTGGTGACTAAGGAGAATAGATCGGCGCCTGCCCCTCCACTCCCCCTTGTGAGGAAGCTGTAGACTGCAATGTGGTCTCCCCTCAGCCTCCTCTTTTCCAGGCTGAACAGGCCAAGTGACCTCAGCCGCTCCTCATACTTCTTCCCCTCTAGTTCCTTGACCATTTTTGTAGCCCTTCTCTGGACACTCTCTAACTGTTTTACATCCTTTTTGTACTGTGGTGCCCAGAACTGCACACAGTACTCGAGGTGAGGCCACACCAGTGCAGAGTAGAGCGGGACAATCACTTCCCTTGACCGACTAGTGATGCCGTGCTTGGTGCACCCCAGGATACGGTTGGGCCTCCTGGCTGCCAGGGCACACTGCTGGCTCATAGTCAACTTGCTGTCAAAAACAACCCCCAGATCTCTCTGTGCAGGGCTGCTCTCCAGCATCTCGTCGCCCAGTCTATACAGATAGCCAGGGTTGCCCCATTCCATGTGCAGGACCCAGCACTTGCTCTTGTTAAACTTCATGCGGCTGGTGATCGCCCAGCTCTCCAATCTGTCCAGATCTATCTGCAAGGCCTTTCCACCCTCATCCGAGTCCACAACGCTTCCCAGTTTAGTGTCATCAGCAAATTTGCTCAAAACACCTTGTAGTCCTACATTCAAATCCTTTATAAAAACATTGAAGAGGACTGACCCTAAAATGGAGCCTTGGGGGACCCCACTAGTGACCATCCACCAGCCAGATGTGGCCCCATTTACCACAACCCTTTGAGCCCTGCCCATCAGCCAATTGCTCACCCATCTTAGGTGTATGCTGGACATTTTGTCCAGTTGGATCCTATGGGAAACTGTGTCAAAATCTTTACTGAAGTCCAAAAAGATCACATCTGCTGCTTTCCCTTGATCGACTAGATGGGTGATCTTATCATAAAAGGAAATCAAATTTGTTAAACAGGACCTATCCCTCGTGAACCCATGTTGACTGGGACCAATGACTGCATTGTCCCCCAGGTGCACTTCAGTAACTTCAAGGATAATCTTCTTCATATTTTTACCAGGCACTGACGTGAGACTGACAGGCCTGTAATTGCTAGCGTCTCCTTTCTTGCCCTTCTTGAAAATTGGCACAACATTTGCCAGCTTCCAGTCTACTGAGACCTCTCCAGATTCCCAAGACCTTTGAAAAATAATTGAGAGAGGTCCTGAGATGATGTCAGCCAGCTTTTTAAGCACCCTGGGATGAATCCCATGCAGACCCATGGAATTGTATGGATCCAGGTGGAGCAGCAAATCCCGCACACATTCAGGGTTGGTTGGGAGTTTGTCATTCCCACCATCATGGTCCTCCAGCTCAGGGCACCCTGGGTCCCAAAGCCCATCATCAGTGTTGAAGATGGAAGCAAAGAAGGCATTAAACGTCTCTACCTTCCTATGCCACAACAAGTCAGCACCCATTTCAAGCTTTCTCAGGTCCATGTAACTCAGAAAGGTGGACAAGCCACAAGTCTGCATCACATCTATATCTCTGTCCACAGATGACTTCCATTGTGGTTTGCAGTATGTGGAGTTAAGAAGGTATCTCAGTGCTAGAACCTTGCTGTGCTGTGGGATCCCATTACTCCTGTTGCTAACTTCTCCTGCTGCCACATTCTTGTTAGTTCAGTGTCTCCTGTCTTGGCAAAGAAACTTCTGAGTTTAGACGTGATTCAGTGTAAGCTGAACTATAAGTGCATAGATTATAAAACCAGAAGGAACTTTCCAACTGATTCATCTGAGCCACTCAATATAAGCCACAAGGACTTCCTATATTAAATTATATAGACTGGAATTGGTCCAGTTACTTAGGTGGGCAGGTGAAGTCTTTTATTCTGAGAAATGTTAGACAAGATGAGTGCTCTGAGACACGGAATCTCAGACAGTGATTTGAGTCAGTGTAGGGAACTAAGACATGCCCAGGAAGACATGGCCTCTTTTTAGAAATCCATAAAAAAACTTCCACACCTAATGGCAAAAGAATATTTGCACATATTGAAAGGAAGTAACACCAGAAAATCCAAGTCAAAATATGTCAATACATGTGAAATGATGATTGTTTTAAAAGAAAAATAGTCTGACCTCAAACAAAGGTGAAGCATAGCTGTTCATGAGAAAACTTAACTTGCCTACTTTCTCTGGCCTGAACGGTGAAATGCAAGTCCTGAGATTTTTGTAGAGTCTTGTTACAACTCAGCTGTAACAGAAATAAATCTATAAAGCAAATTCATCTCATAAAAAATAATTTCTTTCACTGACCTGACACTGAGATCATCCCTTTTGCCTACACATTGGCTTCCCATACTACATGCTGCACAGCGTGGTGTGTTAGCTGCTACCATTTCCAAGTGTTAAAAGCGGTGTGCATTTCAGACACTTGATTTATAGTGTGGCCAAACTTTCCAAGTTATGTTCATTGTAGTGCTGCCTGCAAGCACCTGGCCGACTATAGCCTGTGGGAGGGGTGGAGGAAGGATCTGGGCTGCACAGCTTGAATGTGGATATTAGAATAACAATAGAAACTGAAAAAGTTGTTCCTAGTGAGTTTACTTCTACAGTTCTGGAAGTTGTGTGTGTGTGTGTGTGTGTAGGGGGTCTTTGTCACTGAAGGAACAGTTGAGGGGTTTCGAAGACCAGTTTAAAATTCTGTTGAAGGAAAAAACTTAAAAAGTAAAAAAGTGTTGAAGAAAAACTGTTGAAGAAAATATAACTCTATAAATCTTGTAATTTAAAACTAGGCTTAGTAGGTATGTATGTCAACAGAAAAGTGTGTACATCTTAAACAAAGGACCTAAAGCAGTCACCTGTTGTTGCAGAATACTGAGTGAACAGGGATCTCAAAGGAACTGAGGGTAAATGCAAGCTCTCTTCTGGGTCCTTTCTCCACATACCATAAAAATAGCTGAGTTCTAGTTTCTCATTAGCAGATATGCTAATATAATTTGTCATTGTCTGCAAGAAAATGGAGATTTTACTCTCTCGCCCTTTTTCAGGCCCTGAAGACTTCTATCAGCAGTTAAGCCCCTGATGTGATGGCTGGAGGTCACCAGCAAAAGGCTGGAGGTGGCCAGCAGAAACTTCCCAAAGCTGGGGAGTACTGTGGTGAATTTGGGGTCAGCTGTTTCAAGGTGCTGCCCTGCTCTGTTCCTGCTCAGTCCTTGCCTCAATGGCAACTCTGTGCTTGGCACGGCAGTGGAAATTCCACTTGGAAAAGCCACGAAAAACAGATCAATAAAATAGCAAATTTACAGCAGCCTTATCTAGCAAGTCACATGGCTAGTGTAGACATTTCCTTCTCTTGTTTAGGAAGGTACTGCAAAATATGACAAAACTGAGCTCCGTCCCTTTTTGGATTTAATATTCTAGAGAACCAAATAGCTATTTGTTATATAATATAGTTTTCATTCATTGTGAAGCACAGGATGTAAGTGGAACAACATTAATATTAATGTACAGGTACTTAGAAATAAAAAACATATACTGAATGATTATCAACAACATTAGGCAAACAGTAATTTCCTTATTGAGAAAGAATGATAATGACGCTCTTAGTAAATCTCAGATAACACCAGAAAGATTTGTGTTGTGTATCCTTCACGATCACTGAAGAGCTGGCAGCCTACCTGAGTCCCACCTCCCATATATGCTTTCTGCAATAAGGTCAGTTGTAACAGAGCATTGCATTGCTGCCAAGTTTTAATTGAAAAGTTGTGATAAATTTCACTGCCAAGGTCAGATGTTATCCTCTGGTTAAGGAGGGTTCAAGTCGGTCTCTTAAAAAAACACTCCTGATTTTTATAGTGTCCAGTGATCTGTTCCTGGGAGTTGATTTACCACAGATATGACCTGCTTACTCTAGGCTGACCTCTTCCAAAATTATCAAGACTCAGGTTCATTTACAGACATTGTCTAAAAGTGTATTTTAGTAAACTGGGTTCCATTTTATTAGTGTGAAAATAGGCCTCACCAAATCAATAAGACAGGAAGCCTTCATTTTATTGCTTTAGACTAGAGACTTAAAGGTCACTTTATATAAACAAAGTTGGGCGCATAGGAAAGACAGCAGTAAATACTAGAAACCTCAACACAGATAATCTTAGTGGCCTTTCATGGAAGAAAAAAAAATCAAAGGCATCTTTTTCTCTTCACAAAAATATACACTTTCAACAATCCAATATCAGCTTGATTAGAAAACATTTACAGAGCTAGTGCTTTTTTAAGAACATATAAATTAAATGGAATATTTCCATTACTGTGTTATTTGAGGCAGCTTATTAAGTATGAGTTTCATAAATAAACCATGTGTATGAGTAGAATTAAAAAAAAAGCAGTAAAATTATAAAATATCTTTGTGAAGTAGCTGTAGTCATAAGAATTCAGTCCATCAAAGAATTTTCTAATACATGGTTTGAATGTATTTTTTATATATGCTTACAATAGAATTGTTAAATATCTGTAGTATTGTACATGTGCTCAACAACATAATTATTTCAAATTATATGAGTTTCCATGTAATAAAATCACATCTCACTAAAACTGCACTGCATTTGGTAAATTAAGGTTATTTCTAAATGTTAACTTTTTGCCTGCTAAAGAAATGAAATATGCAATTGAAATCATTTGATAACAAAGCTAAAGTAGAAAGAAATATGCCAAACTAATCATCCAGAATCATTACCAGTCACATAAAATAAACTGGAAACAAAATTATATTTATTATCCAGTGCTGCTGTCTGTTTACTCAAGAACACTTTGGAAAAGTAAACAGGTACGTTTATAAGAAAAAGCTCCTGAAGGGAGAACTTAAATTATTCCTGCTGATATTCAAAATAAATGGAATTATGGCTTCATGTAGTTAACAAAAAATACATTGATCATTTAATTCACATAAGCTATAATTAGAGACTTGAAATTTAAGGCAAATTTAACTTTTTTTTTCTTTTTTTTTTTTTTTTTTGTCTTTAACAAAAATCTAGCCAATGCTAAAGATTGCAAACAGAAATTACAACTACTTTTAAGAGATTTTTTTTTTTCTTTTTTCCCCAAATACAATTTGAAAATGTAATATTGTCTGGGCATAAAGATCCTACTTCTTCAGACAGTGTGTAAAACTGTGTAAAACACACATATACAATATTGTGTATATCTGTGTCAGATAAAGCAACTTAGGAATTTTGCTTCTGAAATTTGTTTCACAGGATATGATTGCTTATATAATACGGGGTGCAATTATTGCATATCCAAATGCTAACATTTACCTTTCAGGGTAAACTTGCTATCTCAGCTGCATTCATGCCTTTACAGCCCTCCTAGTCTGTTTTTTATCCAATTTACTCAGACTAGGCACATTCCATGCCCCTGTGGCATACTCTGTGTAAGAAACTTGCTTACCATGCTCCCAAAACATCCAAACTTGCCTGGATGTTTAAGCATGATGTCTTCTGCTGCTAGCAAATCTCCTCTGGTGCATTTGCATTTTAATCTCCACTCCATGGATAAGAAGATGCTCCTGTCTGGGAGACTGGACTCTCTTTTGTATCATAATTCTTGCTGTCACAGCCTTTAGTCTTGCAGGAAAATGCGAACAATCACAAGGCCTAGAGCAGGATCTTGGCACTTGCAAGGTACTAAGGACTGTGCTCTGAGGTTGCTAATGGCCAGGCAGAGGTCTCTGAGCACTTCACTGTGCTCAGGCAAAAAGACTGGGCTGAACAGGGAAGAGTGCCAATGATCGTTTATACCAACCCACCAAAAGCCAACCATTGAGCCTGACCCTACTATAGAAAAGACATTATAAGAATCCAGATAGAATGAATCATAGCATCACAAAATGGCTTGGATTGGAAGGGACCTTAAAGATCATCTAACTCCAACCCCCCTGCCATAGGCGAGGACACCACTAGATCAGGTTGCTCAGGGCCTTATCTAACCTGGCCTTGAACACCTCCATGGATGGGGCATCTACAACTTGGCGACCTGTTCCAGTGCCTCACCACATTCTGAGTGAAGAATTTCCTCCTAACCTCTAATCTAACTCTCCACTCTTCTATTTCAAAATCATTCGCCCTTGTCCTATCATTATCTGACTGAGCAAAGAGTTGCTCTCCATCTTTTTTATAAACTCCCTTTAGGTACTGAAAGGCTGCAATGACGTCACCCTGGAGCCTTCTCTTCTCCAGCTGAACATCCCCAGCTCTCTCAGCCTTTCTTCACAGGAAAGGTGCTCCAGCCCTCTGATCTTCTTGGCCCTCTATCACATCCATTGTTATATGTCCACAGCTTCAAACCTTTCTATCCACAGTCTCATCATTCATTCACCTCTTCTCCCCTTCTCCCCTCCCTCCCTCCCTCCCTCCCTCCCTCCCTATTCTACATTTAACAGTTCATCCTCTTCCTCAGTCCTTGAAACTGCCTTCCTTACTACTAGGCATGAGCTTGTAATGTGCTCCAGCTTCTCCAGGGTGGTTCTCTATTGATCTTTCAATAAAATATACATCTCATCATTCTGTTTTGTACACATCTCCTACAAACTTTCTGCATTCACACTGCTCCTGCAAAGTCTTCCCTTCTCTCTGTCCCCCTGTGTGGCCTCAGGGGGTAGGTAGGGAGGACGCCTCTTATGCAGTGGTTATCCTTGTATGATCTGTCCTTAAAAATGTGCCTGCTATATCACCTGTCCTTAATGCCACAGCCATAGTGTATTCCACCTGGTCTTTTAATGTAACTCTTGTGTCTCTCTGTCCTAAGGAGCAGTTAACACAATACCAGTCAGGCTCCTGGGCTATGGCAGAGGTCCACGCCCCTGGGAACTTTCTAGGTTGGGACACAGAAGAGGACTGCCTATCAGCCCAGGGAAAGTCCAGGGAAAGGCATTTTCCAATGCCTTGACTTTTTTTTTTTTTTTTATTATTATTATTATTATTCCTCAAAATTTCATTATGAAGAACCAGCAGGATCCTGTGGCATTCTGACAGACTTTTAATAGGAAGAATAATATAGTCTTTCATTTTAGAGCAGACAATTTTCAAAATCTTACTGTGATATTGCACAGTTAAACTATTCTGCAAATGCCAATGCTATTTGTGAGGACTTAATACAGGGGTGTCCCTTGAGGAACTCAAATGTTCCTCCTTGCTAACAAATTCCAAGTCATGCTTTGTATCCTATAATCATCCTCCTGATAGGCATGGAAAACTGACATAGCAATCAGATGATACAGATTTTAGACTGCATTTATTTTTGTAGACCATTGCAGGGGCATCATGGCAGGATACAGTGCAGTGGCAAAGAAGCTTGTGTGGTCACCCAGTGAGGACTGGGAGAGAGCTAGCCAGCACTGCACCCATGATTCCCAGATGTGACAGGCTCAAGACACTGTTCCAACTGTGGCTATGTTTCTCTAGGTGAGCCAGACGTGGCTTGGCCCAGCCTTTGGACACAGTACAAGTCAATACATTTGCAGTGGGTGCTATCTAAGAACCACAGATTGGGAGCAGGTTCATATTTAAGCAAACTGCATCATTTATATGTACCTACTGTAGCTGTAACTTGTTAACAGTTTAAAGCTAATTGGACCTTCAACAAAGCTTTCTGGCCTCAGGATGTGAAGTGCAGATCTGCTTATAGTCAAACTTATTCTAAAACATTTGAAAAGGGAACATTACCACAGCAAGAAGGGGCAGCATATACTACCCTGTCTTTAGGTTTGATATGGCATTGCCTTCCTTCCTCCAACAAGGATACATCCAATATTATACGAGCAATCTCGTATAACCTTCATCTTATGTTCTCTTTATTTTGACAGTGATGTGATTATGTATCCATGCTTAATCCAGATCAAATATGTGCTACTGCCTGATCCAGCGGAGCACTAATTTACGTTATCAGTCATCAGAATACAGCCTTCCCAAGATCATAGAATCATACAATTACAGAATACCCTGATTTGGAAGGGACCCACAAGGATCACTGAATCAGAAGGGTGGGATTGTTAAAGAAGGAAGAAGTAGCAAAAGAGGGCAGCGATGCAGTCCAGACAGATTTGGTGAAAGGACAGAATAGAAATTATCCTGGAAATAAAAACAAGAAATTCAAACTTAATTTGAAGGGAAGCAATAAAGCTTTAATACAGTGGCAGTGCTGTGAGAATAACATTTAAAATATTTTTTTCTAGATGTGGATGGTGAGACAGCAGAACAGGTTGCCCAAAGAAATTGTGCATGCCCCATCCCTGGAAATGTTCAAAGTCAGGTTGGATGCAGCTTTAGACAACCTGATGTGTGAAAGTTGTCCCTGCCCATAACCATACTGTGGGGGGGGGGGGGGGGGGGGGGGAGGGGCCAGAGAAGAGGTGCTGGGCGGGGGGAGGGACTAGGTGACTAGGTGATCTTTAAAGGTTTCTTCCAACCCAAACCATTCTGTGTTTGACTCCAACAACTGGGACTGCACAGGACCACCCAAAATCAGACCAGATGTCTGAGAGCGTTGTCCAGATGCTTCTTGAACTCCAGCAGGTTGGTGCTGTGACCACTGCCCTGGGGAGCCTGTCCCAGTGCCTGACCACCCTCTCGGTGAAGAACCTTTCCCTAATACCTAGTATGAACCTCCCCTGACACAGACTCATGCTATTCCCTCAGGTCAAGATCCATATCTGCTCTATGAAGACTCATTAATCCAGGCCTGTATGTGGAAAGTCTGACAAATTCCAACAAGGCTTCTGGAAAAAAAGTAATATTCAGCAGAGAAAATCTGACAGAACCTATTCCTTGTGACAACAAAATGAAATTAATTTAGAAAACTGGTTATTATTAAATAACTTTTTGCTCTCCAAAGCTAGTTTCGGCTGATAACTGAAAACACAAACAGGAATTCCCTTTTTCACAAAGTTTACATATAATCCTGTAAGCAAGCTAGGGACTTAGGTGTTCTTTTACAAAGGATTTTCAACATAATACTGAATTGAAACTATTCACTTGTCATTTAACTCTTTTTTTTTTTATTTTTTTTTATTTATTTTTTTGTTTATTCCTGGAATAATAGTTTTGAATGCAATGAGAGTAGACTCTGCACCCATGTGATCCTGAGCAGATGTCAGCTGTTTACAAGGCACAGGTTGTTTGTTGCAAACACATATAAACAGTTCTTTAGAGCACATTTGCTTTAGATCTTTATGGGGGGCTGATTGACAAGACGATAAAGTACAACCAACTGTCCTTTGCTGCATCAGCTGCTCTGCTAGAGCTGGTGTTTTGCCTTTGAAACTATTCTTTTCTTCTTCTTTTTACTGGTCAATAAATGGTAATGATGTCTTACATGTTGGCCTTGCTTCAGGGAATAGGTTCCTTTCTTGAAGCTTTACGTGGACTTGAAGAGCTAAATATTACCTATCCTCTAGTGCTTAGGTGGTGGTCTGCTTGTCATATGGACTTGCAGGTTGCTCAGTTCTTTATTGCTAGGCAGTGAACTTGGAGGTATAACTTCATTCTCTCTCTCAGAGAAAAACGTACAATGAAATCTTAGATTGACAGGTAAAGATCTTTGGCCTTCAGAAATTCAGATTTCATTCTAACACTACATTTTTAGAGTTTGTTCAAATGAATAATCATTCAACAGACAACTCATTTAAATGTGAATTATGCAGGAACAATTATCCTGTGTTATACAGACAACTAGCTTTATTCTTCTCTGTCCAGTCAGAGATGTTAAATTTACTTCTTATAAAAAGCATATACTGTTAAACAACAACAACAAAATACATGGAAGCCTACATCTAATGGCAAGATTTTCACAAATGCTAGTTCCTGGAATGTTTTTAGCAACTGTATGCTGTCATTTTTAAAATGTTATTTTACTGACCTTTAAACCGGCATGTATATTTAGATAAAAATAGTAGCATTAGAGACCTTTTTGTGTGTGTAAGCCCAGATCTACCTCTGTAAGAAAGGCAAAGAAGAGAGATAGGAAATAAAAGGGAAGAGTCAAAGATTTAAAGAGATACATTCTGAGAACATAATTTAGGCAGAAAAACTTTCAACAAACGACAATATGTTTGACCATCAATATTAACATCATTGTTGGCTTGTAGACATTTGCCAACATAAATGTTTCCTTTAATTAAGTCTCTTCACATGTGATTCATGGCAAGGGATATTTCTAATATTGGTAATATTGGGTATGTTGAGAGGTTGTTTTCCTCATGCATGTTTTGGTTCTTCCTCTCCTAGTGCCCAGTGCTCTGAAGAGTATAGCCACTGCCATTCAGGAAAGGGTTTGTGGAAGCTTTGAAATATCATGGCTAGAGAGATTAAATGCTATTTAGCACAAGAAATACTGAGCTCTTGAAGTTAATATTGCAATAAAAAAAAATACACAAGTATTTGGAAAGTGAGTAACATCAATTTTAGGTGGATTCAAATATACATTATACAATATACAAATATACACAGATGGATTCAAATATACAATTCATCTTTGTTTGAAGTTGTAAATTCTGAATGTATTCATGTGCTAGCTAATGTGTATTATTGGTTATTTGCCTTGGTCCTTAAAAGTTCTCTCTATAACATAGATAAAAAACTATGAAGCATATTTTTATGGAAAATCATGCTTTTCCCCCAGGCACTTCTTTTGTCTTTGGACAACAACCTACAGAAAACCTCAAAGATATCAGTCAAGCAGTAATCATTTCTATAACACGCTAAAGAATATTTTATTAGTGCCCTTATAAGAAAGCCTCCAAAATCCCATTTTCATTTCTATATCATAACAGGAAAGCAAACCTATAGAGTAGACCAATGAATATCAGATACTGCAGAAAGACAGGTGTTGAGGTTCTCTGGATTAACTGAAGATGGGGAGGTTAGTTTTATAGTTAGGTTATTAAGAGATCAAGTCTATGAATTTGGAGGGGAATATTGTCTTCCAAAGACCTATGTGCAAAATGTCTGAAACACGAATCTGTAGCTACCAACATTTAAAAGTGAGTAAATGATCTGTAAAAGGTCTCTTAGGGGCTCTGTATTTTTTAATGAAGCAGATCTTACATTAACATATTTAATTGTATTCTTGGAGATTGACCCCATTGAAATTCATGATGAAACTTTTCATAGGAATGCTCAGTGCCTTGCAGAAAAGTATCAAGCAAGATAATTAGTATGAAGAATAAAATAACCTTCAACAGGTGATTGATAACTCACAGCACATCTCTTCTTATGGTGACAGACATCACAAAAATCTCACTCAAACAACTTTGAGGGAAGCAGATGTACAGCAAACCTGGTGACTAAGATACTGGGCACATGGCTGCAGTAAAAAACATCTAGGGATGAAGATTCATTCACAAAAGAGATTTGTCATGAGAGCTGTTGGTAAGTTACTCTAACTTTGATAACTTACTGTGGATAAAAACAGAAAAGAGTGAAAAAGAGATATTCAGTAATTAAGATTAATTTTAAGTTATTACCAGTGAGAAACTCCAGCAGTGACTTCTTTTATCACAATGCAACTACAAAGTCTTACATGCCTTCATAATCTCTAGATATAGTTGCAGTTATGGATTGCAGTAATTACAGAAATTATTTCATGATTTTATGAATTAGTTTTAACACTTTATATTTATTGAAAACCTACATTCCAGTATTTGCAAAGAATGAATAAGTGATTCCAACTGAACTACACTGCTTATTGCATTTATACACTTTCATTTTATAAATTTTAATTGCATATAATACAGATATATAACTTATATACAATATAAATCTTTAAACTTCCTAAGTAATGTATGAAATACATAGTGTAAATAGTACAATCACTCTTGTACTTGTATAAATGAAAATTATCACTATTTAATTGCAAATATATTTTCATGTCTTTTCATTGTATGTATAGAGATAATGTATATATGTATATTATTTACTGTTTATTAGAAGCTATATGCAGATCTCAATATCTTTACACACACATACTATTTAAATATTGTGTATGTTTACAAATATCAGTGACATTACTGAACTGCAAAGTAGTTGTACTAGTTATTTTGGGGAGGGAATGTTTATTTTAGATTTTCTTATGCATGGGTCTCAGCTGCTTCCTTCCACAATTTTATTCTGAGGCAATAAATAATTCAGTGTGCTAATTTGACAGATGACTCTCTGGGAGCCTCCTACCATTACTAACACCATTAAACCATAATATGCGTGATGGGCATAGACCATTCAGCAAATGTCCTTCACTTGTTTACCCCTAAAGAGCTGTGATCTGCGCAATTAACTAATGAAGCATTATGGGCTTTTTTTCCCCCTTCCCTGCTATTTCAATATATCAATGGATATTTTCTAAAGGAAAAAAAATTAAATATATATATATATATTTTTTTTTTGTTGGCAAGCAATCATTTATGGGAAATCTGTAGACTTCTTTCACATTCCGCCTCTATGAATAAAGATAAAATAATAAGATGCTTAAAAAGGAAAATATTATTTAATTTTTCTTTGATTATTTGTGCAGCACAAGCATAAAAAATATGTTCCATATAGGTGACAGAAAAAAAAATGTATAGTTAGGTGAAGTATCATGTCAACTTAGAAATACTGAACACATAGTTCAGGGATTTATGATACCTTTACTCTGTTTAGACTCTAAGAAGCTGCAAGAATCAAAAGGGGACAGTGTTAAAATTGAAAAAACAAGTATTTATTAAATAATTTCTGGAGAAATATTATCTTTACAGTGTGCATGTGAGATGAATACCAGTATTACACAGCATAGTTTGATCTAAAATGCTAAAATATAAATCAGTGGCAAAACTGTGCCAAATATATTTGTTACGAAGAGTATTTAAAAAGAAAAAAAAAAAAAAAGGAAAGAAACAAAGTCTAAAGAGAGAGACAAGAGCACCTATTTTTGCAGTCATCTTAAACAATGAATTTTTTATTCCATGTCACCTGTTATTAGAACCACTCTCTGTATAGGTCAAATGTAGGTATACACAAATAAATCCACAAGAGAATGTTCCAAATTGTTGCTGGAATTTCCCATATGATATGTGGTTAAATGGATCATGAAGACGATCTTAAAGCTGGATTTTTCCTAGGATAAAACTTAGGTCTCTGTCTGAATTTATTTCTTTTGTCTCCATTTATTCCCCTGTGCAGGTCAATTCTCTCTTTTCTTTTTAACTTTTCTCACTCTTTCTTTGATCTTCCCTCCCCTTCTCTTCCCTTTGTTCTAGCCCTTAGTTAGCTCTTAGTTTCTGAACATGACTCTCTTATTTTCTCACATTCCTATTCCATTTCTCTGAAATGTACAGGATTAATGCAGTTACCACTGAGCTGCTTTAGCTAGCCATAGCACAGCACTGTCTATGAAATCCTTGCAGATGATTGTAGATTATGCACAGCATAGATAAAAATTTTCACAGGAAAGGAGAAAACATAGTTCCAAACCTGAACTTAATCCTGGCATGCGAATTTATTAGTATTTTCAAATCTTTTCCTTTCTACACTTTAAAAGAACTGCTTTCCTTAGAGGCACAATTTTGCGGTACTTTCTGAACTTTTATGGACTCTATATATTTCAAAGAAATTAAATGTATCAAAATTCCTATTATTTGTTCTGTTCAATAGTTTTATTTTGCTTGCTCAAATGAATTTATTCCTATAATGGACACCAGCCCTTCTGAGCTTACCTGAAAGCAAACAATTTCTTGTGGTTCTTTGTAAGCTTTTTTTCTGGTCCTATTTTCCAGGTCAGTTTCTCCATTTTGCATTAAATTGACACTGGATAGGAAATGACCAATACACTTTCAGAGTGGAGCAGGGGATATCATTCCAATGACAAACTGTTTTCCCAGTCGAAGAATCAAAGATGCCTGCATAGGAGGATCCAGTCATTCAGTTACAGTCTCCCTTCTGTTTTCCAGGAAAATGTTATATATCTTTCCCTGTATCCAGGTTTGTGTGCTTATCATTAGCATAAAAATTATCCAAATAAACTCTGTAGTGTCCCATGTATATCCACTCTCCATTTCTTTTGAGTTACTGCATCTGATCAATGAAAAGTCATGTAGTTTGAAGAAAGCAGATGAGATGGACTCCAGGGAGTGAAGGAACAGGAGGAAAGATGGGAGTTCATATTGCTCCTGGGGATGATCTAGCACCCAAGTCCTACACTTTTCAGGCTAACTAAGGAGGATTAGCAAATCATAATTCATGATGCACTCAAATGCTCTGCTAATGAGAACTGTTTAAAAGGTAGAAATATATCCCAGTTTTTCCTTTTCTTTGAATGCATATCTGCACTGATCTTGTATTTAACCTGCTTAATCTTCAGAACTGACCAGTTTTCACAAAAGTATTTGTTCACTTATAACATTCATAACTATAAATAAAATTTATTTGTTTCATGTAAAATAACATTGCACTAGAGAAATTTATTCTCAGAAACAACAGAGAGTTTTTCACCACTGTTGCAAGGTGGGAGAAATATATAAATGTTTGTAAGTGCTAGGTATTAATAATATAAGTGCTTAGAAAATATGTAAATTACTACACTCATATAAAATTTCTTATTTTCATATTAAATGATTCTCAAAAACATGTGTCCTTGAGTAACACTTTCAAAAACCTGATTAAGGTGCTAATGTGTAATTAATTTTAAAATTAATGTGTAATTAATTTCTTAAAAATAAAATAAAGTATAAAAATATACATTTTTCTCATTTTTTATAAATAAAGTTTGCTTCAATTAAACTTTCCTGCCTCCCACTAAACAAGCTGTAAGTTTGAAATGCAGCATACCATGGCAGGCAAATAGTAATAAAAAGACATGGGACACTGGAGACTAAGAACAAAAACCAAACAATTTTCACTGAAAACAAGGTTTATATGGTTGTAGTGTGTGCTGTATAGTGAACAACAATGGTATTAACAGCCCCTTAGGCCTCATAGTAAGCACTGGACATGTGGCTTTAGAAACAAGAAACTTCTCTCATCCCACTTTCTCCCAGTGGTGCTTTGTTGGTTCACAGCAAGGGGCTGACTTCATGTCCTGATCCCACTTTAAGAGGAAGTCCAGCTCAATTCAATTTACCTCTCTGCCTTTTAGTAATGAGACAACATGCATGTGAGCAAGCCCCATGATAATGCAGAACAGATGGGCAGATTTTTGTCTAATTAGATTCTGGACAGCTTGTTTGCTTGTAGTAGATGTGCGTATATTTAGAGATTTCACACTTGTTATAGTGACAACATATTAGTCAAAGACAAGGACAGAAGGCCTTTTTTTTTTTTTTTTTTTTTTTTTTCCTTTCCTGTTTAGCAGAGGTGTAGGTCTTCTAAAGAGAGCTACTTGATAAAATCTGCCAACTGTAACTGAATTGTTCTTGGCTATCACACTCTCCATGGATCGAATGTCATGTTCTTTGATCCTGGAAGATAATGACTCACACACAAACTCTTCTTTTTGAACAGACCACTGTAAAGATAAGGGTTTCAGATATTTGGGTCAAATATATTTTGCAATATTTTGTCATCTGTTTTAATAACAATACAAAGGCAATGAATCCAAAGAACATTTCATTAGTAATTTATTCTCTTAATACATATTTATAAGCAAGTGTTAATGTTTCATTTAGTATCCTTAAAGAAAAAAAAAATTAGTTGCTACTTCCCAGTGTATTATGAGTTTGCACATAGTATGTATAAGCCTGTTTTCCATTCCTTATGTTTTTTGAACTAACTTTGGTTTTAGAGAAAGTTGACACTGTAGGAAAAGTGAAAGTTTTGCAAGTATATGTATTTCAAGTATTAATAATATATTACAAAGATTAACTTAGAGAACAGTGATGTATAAATATCTGTCATCCTCATGAGTCAAATCTATGAACATCTTAAAGGGACTCATCATGTTTTCGCTTCACTTCGTGATCTAGGCTTGGAGAGGTGATGAGACCACCCCTGTTGACATGGGTGTGCTGATGACATTTATCTGTGCACTATGTTTTCCACAGATGTCAGTACCTGTTCTACAGGGATCTCGGTGTCCTAGAAAGGGAGGTGCCTAAAGTCAGGATCTGCAACATTTAGCCACAGTTTTTACTATGTGTATGAGCCAACTTTTCAAATTCTTAAAGGAGCAGATTATCTTACACTGATCAAATAGTCTGCATCTGTGACTCACCTGGACTACTGCACTCCATGCACTACTGCACTACTGTGGGTGACAGTTTGAAAAAAAAAAAAAGGATGGAATGAAAAGGAAACTGAAAGAACAAAGCATTTGATTCACACAGATTGTAATCATTGATCTAGGGCTGCTCCTAGACCTCTGATAAAACTTTCTTGTTGTTAATGACATCATAATGAAAAAAAAGAAAAAAAAAAAGAAAGTACAGCAAGATTTATTGACTGTTTCTCACAGAGGTTTTCACCAAGGATACTCGTCACAGAAAAAATGTAATTAGTTTATGTCACTGCTTTATGAAATTAAATACTCATTTGTTTTTTGTTGTTACTGTTGTTTGTTTGTTTGTTTGTTTTCCAAATAATAAGGTGATAGTCATTTTTATTTCATTTTCAGTGATGAAAAAGTGAGTTCTATCCTCTTCTTCTGGTATCCAAAATTTGTAGTGTTACAATTTCAGAATTTTGTAAAGTATTGCCTCCAGACAAGATTTTCTGTCTATCAGAGAATATATCCAATAGGAAGTAGAAAAGTATCACTCCTCTTTCTGTAGATTAAGATGGGTCCAGATATGTGATTGTATGCCTACCCTATTATATATCAATATTAAAGTCTCACAGGAAGAGGTGCTTTCTCATATTAAGTGAGAAACGGAGTTTAAAGAAGTATTGATTCTGATGGTAGTCTTGCTGTGCCTTTCTTTCTTTGCCTTTATTTATTACTGTAGAACTTCCTCCTGTAAATGTTCACTTCCTGCTGTAATTCACAGAAAAAAATACTTTCACATGTGGTCTTCCATCTGCCTTCTAGCTCTGTAGTTCTGTCTTCATATGTTTTGCTTGGGAAATTCTTTAAGTGTCTCAATAGAAGGGGAATAAAAAAGTAAGAGTAACAGCAGAAGTCAGTGACTGTTGAACACACACCACTTTTGATAAGACTAGCAAACACACTTTATTAGGAATAACTTCTTTAAAAACAAAACAAAACAAAAAACCTCAACTAGATTAAAAGATCAGTTTTGTGGTTTTGGTGCAAGTCAGGTGGATAGACTGATTCTTGCTAGTTCATCTGTTAGTGAGATTTTGCCTTCCTGATAGCTATGGATTTTCCATCTCCCTGTCTCCTCTAGCCAGCTTGCCCATCTTTCTTTAGCTTGCCCATGGTCTAGACCATGCATTTGGTGGATAGGTGACAGAGAGAGGGTGCTGGCTGGCTCTTTCATCCTGGCCCCTCTCCCTGGGTTTCCTCAGTGAAGGAATTTCACAGACCAGGTGGGCAGGATGCTCACTCCTTCTGCCCTAAACTCTGTGACCACCTTTGGAGCTAATCAGAGGGTCTGTGCACCATTTCCAAAATGTTTTACATCTAGCTGTTAGTTCTTCCACAATTACACAATTGCTCTTTATCATCCCAAAGGAGTTATTTTTACTAAGGTGCTGAAAGAAAAGACATTCTTCATATCTGAAATCTTATTTTAAATGTATCACAGATTAGACCTGGAAGCTATGCTCAGAAGCAAAAGAGATGGCAAGGACTCATGAACCATGGAATTGTAAGAGAATTAAACAGCAAAACTACAGTATTGTGTGACAGTACCACCAAAAATATAGAAACATTTACCAAACAGTAAAATTTATTGTCTTCCAGATAGGCATTGTTCTAGATTAATTTACGGAGTTGCATTTCACTCAAAACAGACCATTTGGAACTTCTCTGAATTCCATCTTGTTTATCAGCATCCTTTTTTTACTGGTGGACCCCCAGCTGTGTGCAGTATTTCAGATGCAGTCTAATGAGTACCAAGTGAAAAGGGACAATCACTTTCCTATCTACTGACTGCTCTTTTTAAAACATTCCAGGCTGCCATTAGTCTTCCAGGGCTCACTGCTGGCTCAGGCTCAGCTCACTCACTGTCCACCAGGACCCCCACGGGCCTCTTCAGCAGAGCTGCTCCAAAGCCTGCCCCAGCTTCTATTACTGCCAGGAGCTCTTCCTTCCCAAATACAGGAACTGGCATTTGTCCTCATTCATGAGGTTCCTGTTAGCCTATTCAACCCACCATGCTGTTCCCTCTAACCGGCAGAGCTGCCCTCGGGTGTTTTGAATGCGATGTCCAAAATGGAGGTATCTGCAAACTTGAGAGTACTCTAATGCTTCCTCCAGGTCACTGATAAATCAGATCAATGATTCAGTGAAAGCTATGTGTTTTCCATGTTCAGAGTAATAATGACTGTGATTTATATCCTTGTATGAATTATCTAACTTGAAAAAAATCACTTGTGTGTTATGATTGAACTGTATTTCTGAATCACTTTTTTTTTTCACTTTTATTTATTATTTATACGTTTCAGCTTTGATAATTTTCTCCTAGTGCATTTTATACTTAATACTAGTTGATTGGGATAGGTCACATGGGAAAACTCTTATGGTACTTTGCATAAATCCCAATTTTCTGCTTTACCCCACGTGACAAAACAGGTTAGAATAACTGGCTTTCCAGAACCTAGAGAATTAACTCCATACAACCTTTTCACTCCTCTGGGAGGATGTTATCAATGCTTGGCTGACCTGAACATACTACTGCCTGACTTCCAAATTTTAGATAAATTGTATTTATAAATTGCTAATTTTTTATATTATTAAATATTTCAGTGTAAAGCAGGAACTCTCCCAAGTAGTCAGGGCATGTCCCTTTCTTCTCTGATCATTTTGAATGTAATGCAACACTGGTTGCAACCTTGTCCTGCAACATTGGATATAATCTTGTGCTGCTACAGTCACAATACCACCTGCAATACAACTTTTGCATAAGATAAGTGTAATTCACTAATGAACACAGTCTATCTCAGAGCTTGAGAAAAATTCAGATGATAAAGAACCAAAGCAGACTTGTGATCATGAGCTAAAGGAATTCAAAAGTGCTGGAGAGAGGGAAAAGTAATCGGGGGCTGAAGTATGAGGTCCTTAATGGGGCAATCTTACTCACAGCTAATTTTGTATGTGGGAAGGTGCTAAAACTTTGAATGTTTGGAAAACTCCTTACAAACATCATAGTCAACTAATTAACACTAAACAAAAATAGGTCATGACACACTGTGTCATGTTCCATGTTGTTCCATCAGAGAATTAGCCTGGTACTGATTAGAATATGAATAAGCCCTGGTCTTAATGTAAGAAAGCCTGATACAAAATAAACTCATTAACAATGGGAGTCTCTGGGGTTCCTTTAGAAAACAAGCACCCTCATTTTTACAGCCAACACAGTATTTGTCCTCTGGACTGTATAATAACTGAAGCCTTGGGAAATACTATGGATTTAAGGGAGCAGAGACAAAAGAAAAAGTACAGTATTTGTTGACTATTCCCCCATTGAACCGTCAAATACAAACGGCTGGAAATTGCTTCTGGATAGTTAAGCTTTATATAATTGTATCTCACATTAATCTTATTTTATTTTACTGTTCACAGTTAGGAATTTTGCAGCCTTAAACATGTGAAATTAAAACCATGGACGATTTCTTAATTGTGCAACTCCTCAGTACTCAATTAGCATTGCTCTTCCTTCCCCTAACAACTGTGTAATACTGTACTAATGAAAAACAGGGCTTCTTTATTTTCTATGGCCTTGGGGTCAATTATCAATTTATCATTGTGTCCTGCAGGTTTAAAATAAAATACTCTGTGCAGTGTAACCATTGTACAAAATTGACATTAAGTAGATTCTGCAAGTATGGACTTAATAAAAAATACAAAGAATGCTGCCTAAAAGGGTTCTACTACTATAAATTCTATTAGGCTGCCTTTAATATAGGACAGTAGGAAACTGCAAAACTAATTTAAAGGGATTTTTTTGTTCTTTTACTATCTTCTCTGTATATTCTGTACAAGAGCAGTCAAGAAAAGAGGTAAATTAAAAATGGCTCCAGTTGTATTTTATAGATTTCTTATGATTTCAAGCAGCTTTGGCAATAAAAATATTGCTGTTGCTTTTAGTGAATGAAGAATTTAGAGTCTGTCTGTCAAATACTGCTATATATTAATGTAGTCATGAGTCAATGAAAAATTCCTTGGATACGCGAAGAATTAAAAACATCCTCTTTAAATTAGACATGCAGAAAGTAAGTAATTAGAAATAAAATTTCTTATTAAAGAAGTAATCACTTGGTTAGGAAGTTCATTTGTAGTTCACTTACTGTAAAAACTCCGTCCCTATAAGCTCCAGAATTTTTTTGTTTCTTTGCTGGGCTCTGGTCTAAGAAGGTGGACTGACGTGTCACTACAATAAACATGGAAAAAGCAAACAACAAATTCAGCACATTTCTCGTTCCCATCATTTGGATGCTTCTTCCACAATGAGGTATTCCCACAGCTAAGTCTTAATCTTGTTGTTCAGTGCTGAATCTGTGTGGGACTTTTCTTTTAGCTGTGACATTAAGTCCAAGGCCCCATATTTCAGAACCTAACTTGTTCCTCCTTATCTTCATCCAGAGTTCTTCTCATTGTTGCTTGTTCTGGAAAGAAGAATTTAATTTCAGCTTTCTTATATCTCATGACAACCCACATTTCATGTTTATTTCACATGACAGCAGCAAAACCTGATTGTCACCTTAGAGATGTACTGGGGAGTAGGAACCTGACCTTATTAGCAAATTCCCTCATCTTTTTCCTTTTATTGATCGGCCCCTACTGTACAGTACAGGCTGTCTTCACTGGTTTCCGCAGAATACCCACATACCCATAGTTAGATGGCTGTTGACTCTGGTACCCATAACTAGATAGCTAGTGAAGTATCAGCACAGCTTTGCCACAGGTAGAAGTGTCACTGCCTCTTTCCACTACACACTACATACTACATACTGAGTCTTTCCCTGGTGATGATGTTTCCATTCATGGGTTGGGGCTGCTTTCTAGGTCAGAGTTGAAAGACAGGAAGTACCACTGAAATAATAGTTTTTTTTTTTGCCAGGCCTTTCTTTTCCCCTTTCTATTTCTTAATCCTGACATCACCTTTAGTTAATCTTGTTTTCCTCCTGGTCTCCTGAGATGCTTTTCTGCCTCTCCACAATGCTATAGTTACATCTCAATAAACTCAACAGCAGTTACACATGCAAGACAAGATGGTGGAAGAGAGACAATGCTGAGAAGTATTTTTTCACACCAGACAGTTTTTCCCTTCATAATTTCATAGATCTAATCCAAGCCTATTTTGACAAAAAAGTTCGCAGTGTATATCAATATTTTCATTCCTGAAACTAAATCAGCAAATATCACAAGAGGAGAATAATCTTTCAACTGGCGCCTTCTTCAGTGGAACCACACGGTGTGGCATGACTGAGATATTGCCTGTTTAATTGATTAGTACACTTGAGAGAGGGCTGGGTATGGTCCAGTACAGATCATTCTAAACATTGATAAATTACCACCTTTGTGTGAAATGGTTGAGGTGGGACCACTGCCCTTTGACGAATCAGAAAATGAAATGATTACTATTGGATTCTATTGACTTGTCTGGTTAGAGCAGTTGTGCTTCTTCCCAAAGGTTAATTGGACTTGAACTCAAGAAATTAAGAGGTCAGATAGTGTAACAGTGACAGCAGGCAAACTTTTAACTTATCACTAATAATATTTGTCAGGAAAAGGACATACTAGAGATCTTTAGCCATGGCTCTGCTGAAGAATTTTCTATTTTCTCCATTATAATATAAGCAGTAAGTGTATATGCTAAATATGCTCATCAACATTTTTGTTTTCATCAGATACTATAGCTAAAGGATCAAGAGTTTCTATATTCTCTAGGCTCAAAAGAGTTTCTTGTCATATCTTGCATGAATAAGTCAACGTGGATGACAATCTTTATCTTTTGAAAAAGTTAAGAAATTCAATGTAAAATGACCTTAAAAAAATTCAATGAATACATGGTCTGTGGAATAATTTTAAAACTCTTTACATCAGGAATTCTTAAATTAACTATATTCTGGCCTTGATTTTGTGGGTTTGATTCTTTCTGACTTTGTAAGTGCAGATTAAGAACATTTTTAGGAATTTCCAAATGATTTTTGTTTGTTTGTTTATTTTGTGAAAAAGAAATCAGAATTAGTTAGGACAGGAAGAAACTCTATATTACGTAAACTCTCTATAGAGTATTAAATTACAGTATAAACTCTCTATAGAGTATTACTCTATATTGTGTAAAGAGGAAAGAAATCCAAAATGTATTATTGGATTTCTCACTTCTGTTTACTGCAAAGATTGGCTATACATTCTTCTGTCACTTACATATTTTCTCAGTTTTAAAATAATATAATATTATTCATACATCTACCTCTTCATCTCCCTTTATCTGTGTATATATATAAGTGTATGAGATACGTAAGTAGATAGATACGCTCTTTTTCAAAAGACGTTATATATTGCTCATGATAAATGAGGATTAATGCTGTTTAGTGAAAGGTCAGAAATATACTCTGATATGATATACATTTATTTTAGTTTATCAGATTAATGGGCCAGATTTTTTACTTCATTTGAGTTATCCTTAGTATGAGAAGAGTACAACTCAGTTTTGTGACCTCCATATGCCCAAATTTACTGTATATATAGTAAATATATCTATATTATAAGATATTAATATATTAATATATTGTATATGTAATAAATTATGTAAATCCAGTATTTACTAATATTTCATTGTTTAATTTTCCTAGATACAAATGCAGCACAGTCAATGAAACAATGAGTTGAAACTGGTGTAATCTGAAATTATTCCACTGAGAAAATTGTCCCAGAATTTTTTAAGATAATTCTCTGAAGAGACAAAAGCATCATCAGATTAAATTAATTAAGGAAGAGTACGATGCTCACCTGCAGAGAATGCTTCATTGCCTATAATTTCTTCTGACATTAGTTATAAATTACAAAACTTGAATTAAAAAATAAAGGGAAACAAGCAATACTACTTCTGAAGAATTTCTTGTATAACCACAGATAAATCATGTCCTGAATTTTGCTCTTCATAACTTTGCACCACTTATTCCATAAACTTTTTTTGAGCATATTAAACATTTTAAGACTTTCGGCACTCTGTTTCTAGTATAATGGCAGGGAAGTAGTTGATCTCTTCAAAGCATCATATATAGCTCCTAACCCAGCACCTGTCTTAGTTGCTCTCATTCAAACCTTAAAGTCCCTTTTCCCTGCCATATTTATGATGAGATTTCCTATAGTATTTAGTTTCATTTCTAAAGTAGGAAATAAGAATACTTCTCCTTTTTATTTTTTCCCAATGAGATTATTCACAGAAGGAGGTGTCAAACTTCAAGAGACAATGTAGGCAATATACAGCTGTATATTTTGCTAGCTCTACATGGTAATATTGCATTTGGAAAAAAAAAAAAAAAAAAAGTCTGTTAAAAGGGTTACTACTTCAGTTTCTGAGTTATAACCTTGGTTTCTCTGTGTTTAGAGAAAAATCAGGTTATGGCTACATGGGGAAAAAGTTACAAAAGTATTCTTATTATATCAAATTGTCTCCAGGTCAGCACTTAATGTAATTTACCTTGGGGAAGAAGTAGAGTTCCTCTAACCTAATTTTCTGTTTGGGAAGTGCAGTAAAACAGCCCTGCTGGAACTGGTACATTAAAGAGCAGAAGAAAATAGTGGAGCAGCAATGAAAGTGAGTAAAAAAAAAAAAAAATAGAATTCTTCAACCCAGACAGTACAAGAAGTTTTACTGTACTTGCTGTTGGCATTGCTGGGTCTTAGGAGGAATTCAGCATGATCAAATAAAAATAATGGCAGAGTTAGTTGTTGTATTTTATCCACTTTGCAAGTCTTGATATTAATAAAAACAAAGCATTTTTGGCTCATTTTCTAAAATATGTACCAGCTCCAAGCTTCACTTAGGAGAAATGCACTCTGTTTCTTAAAGAAAATGCAAAGTTATATTCTCAGATTTTTCTGAGTAACGTTTCTTTACAGAAATTTGGTTCAGACTGTAACTTCAAGTCTGTCAACATAAAACATAGCATTTTGCATCATATGAATGTAAGTTGGTGACCAAATTATATCTTCTCATGGCATTCTAGGAGATAAATTCAGTTTGCAGGCACACAGAAAAAAAATATTTGTATGTGCAAATCAGAAAATATTCTGCTATATCTTGGAACTGTTTACATATAGTTTAATTACTTTTGTAAATCTGTAAACAGCAAAATTATTGACTTTAAGTTTTGTACGTTTTAGTTATGAAAGCAGGCTTGAATTAAAGAAAGGTAAAATATTCATAGCAGATTGTGTCTTCTGTTCTCGTATAATATTTTTTTTCTGACAAAGAAAACATTACTGGCAATGAATAGTAATAACCTATTTATGTATGTATTTAATGTGACTGTGCAACAGTCATTTTTTGATGAAAAATGTCCTCAGTGTAAAAGAATTTTTCTTGAAGATTTTTTTTTCTTTTTAAATGACTTCTTTTTTCCCCACTTTCCCTTTTTAACATCCTGTGTTCTCTTCTCAATTCCTGTTAACTCAGACTTCCCTGAGTGTTGGTGTCATTCTGACTCAGGTCTAGACTCATGTAAACTGGGTTGTTTCTCCTACTTTTAGACTATCCATTCTGAATGAACAACTCTAACTGCATTTAAACTAAATGAAACTGTTAGTCATTGATTGTGCCGTGATGGTGAAAGTGTAGTCAAAAAAGGTAAGCCAAATCAAGATCTTAATCCTGCTGCTGTTGCCTTATTTCTCTGGATGTCTTTTACAAAATTCACATTGCAAATTGGACTTCACAGTCGTATCTTAAGGATTGCTTTCACAATCAAATTCCACTAAGATGCCAGGATGTAATAGTGAAGTTACATAACAAAAATAAATATTAATAAATATAGCAATAACAACAGACTTACTCTGCAGCTTAGAACAGTAGGGTTAGAAATATGTGTTCTATTGTAAATCTATTTACATCTACTATAAATGTTCTATTAAATATTTTTAAATCTAAAGTAAGCTTAATTGTACTATATAGAGTTACAATACATATACTCAGGTAGATAATGATAGGACAAGGAAGAAATGTTTTAAACTAAAAGAGGGGAGATTTAGATTAGATGTTAGGAGGAAACTCTTCAGTCAGAGGGTGGTGAGGTGCTGGAACAGGTTGCCCAGAGAAGTTGTGGATGCCAAATCCCTGGAGGTGTTCAAGGCCAGGCTGGATAAGGCCCTGAGCAACCTGATCTAGAGGAAGGTGTCCCTACCCATGGCAGGGGGTTGGAACTAGATGGTCTTTAAGGTCCCTTCTACCAAAGCCATTCTATGATATAGAAGTTAAAATACATCTGAGTTGTACAAAAAGCATAATGAGAGTCTAGATCAGCGTCCCCATGTTTAGAGCTCCCTGCATAAAGGGGAGAGCCTCGCCACGTGTGCAGGAAACTTCTTTAGCCATTTTAATTTGATGTAAATAGCAAATATAACTTCAGTGATATAGTGATATCATAAATAATGAAATGCGAGAAATAAGACTCATAACTGAGCCCATTCTGATAATATTTGAGAGCTATCTTTTTATATTGTTCAAGAACAGATTTACCTAGTGGTGTTACAGTCCAGAAAAGGGAAGAAAAAAAAAAAAAAAAGCATACGCTTCTCTTTAAGCACATATAAAAACACATTGGCTCTCACGGTTTACTCGAGCATAAAAACAAGCCCTTGCTTAAATGCCTTGTTGTAGTCAAGATCTTAGTGATGATTTATAAGGAATCTTAACAAGATTAAAAATATTCTTACTGATGCATTTCACTCAGCCTGATAGAGCATACATAATTGTATAGTTTGTCTTATTCTTTTAATAGTTTCTTTAGTGGCTTATTTGGATAGATTCCCTCTCTACCTACCATCAAAATTCTGTATTTGGAGCAGTTATTTTTATACAAAGCAGTAAATATTTTAGTGCCCTTGCATGACATCCATCTGAATGAGTTATTTCTAATCAGGTTTAAAATGTAAAAGCATTTGGGGCTGAATTTTTTAAAAGTCTCTGAATGCTGGATGTATGTGTCATGTGCAATGCAACTGAGCTCCAGTCTGTAACAGGGCTTCTTATGAGCCTGTGAAATGCTAATTTTAAAGACAAAAACACAAGTATGGCTATACCAATTCAGAATGCAGGTCCATGTAGTCTAATACTCTCCAAAATCTGATGAACAGACCTGGAGCGGCCTTTGGAGGAGACTAAATGGATCTCCATCACTTGGATGTTTTTCTACACTGCTTTGGCTTGTGCTAGTCGTTAGTGGTGCCCTAGTCTATTTGTCTGCTGGAGCTAAACATTGCTGGCTATTTCTCTCTTTTTCATTCATTCCTAGTTCTGGCTATGGGGCTCTTTCAGAGGTAGACAGAGTCAAGTCCTTATTGGTGCTGAATCTTTCATGTTCCTCACAACAAAAATCTCCAGTGCTGGAAATCCTTTGGTACTTGCTCCTTTTACCTTTGCTAAGTGTCGGAGACCAGGAATATGGTTTTGTGTGTAACTTCTCAAAGAATGGATTCTGTTGATACTGGAAATACATTTTACATAATTGAGAACAAACTTTTATTTTCATATTTCTGTTTTTCATCATCAGACTCGCTTTTGAAAATTACTTTCAAAATTTGTTTATTTTTGTTGATTTTTTTTGGAGCACTTTTAGGCACTCTTGTGTTGTTGAATAGTATACTCAACTTGGATCAATACTTTGAAGTATGGGTGACAGAGCCCATATATAGATTCATAAACAGCTGAGTAAAGCACTAATGAAGTTGTTAGGAAGCAATAAAAAGTAGATATCATCACTATTAAAAATACTGTTGTAGAGGCTGAACACTTGTAAGCCCTACCAAAATTAGTGGATAACACTGCAGCCAAAACTTTTCTGAATATCTGAACACTTCATATCAGTATGAACTTTGGAAATCTTGGCTTAGAAAGGAAATACAGAGTTTACTGACTCAGCGATGAAACCTCCTTCAGCCTTTTCTCTTTGGAATCACAGCTTTTTAGGGCTATACATCTCTCTTTCATGTGGCAACACAACTTGTTATAACACATATAGAAAATTCACTGGCATAATCATAGAAACATAGAATGACTTAGGTTGGAAGGGACCTTAAAGATCATCCAGTTCCAACCCTCCCTGCCATGGGCAGGGATGCCTCCCACTAGATCAGGTTGCCCAGAGCCTCATCCAACCTGGTCTTGAACACCTCCAGGGATGGAGCATTCACAGCTTCTCTGGGCAACCTGCTCCAGTGTCTCACCACCCTCTGACTGAAGAATTTCCTCCTAACCTCTAATATAAATCTCCTCCCTTTTATTTTTAAACCATTCCCTCTTGTCCTATTATTTACTCAGTCCTATCTGACTGAGAAAAAAGTTGATCTCCATTTTTTTACAATCCTCCTTTAAGTACTGAAAGGCTGCAGTAAGGTCTCCCCGAAGACTTTTCTTCAGGCTGAACAACCCCATCTCTCTCAGCCTGTCTTCATAGGAGAGGTGCTTCAGCCCACTGATCATCCTCAAGGCTCTTCTCTGGATCTGCTTTAACAAGTCTACGTCCCCCTGCTGGGGGTCCCAGACCTGGATGCAGTACTCCAAGTGGGGTCTTACAATGGTTATTCTTCCTGATAAAGGACTTCTAAGTCTGGACATCAAGTGCATGCCTGACTGGTGTCTCTGGCAAAATTTGTGGGTTTTAATACAGTATCATTCTAAGCAGAGGTTTATTGTCTTTTCCAGTTGCATATAATATATATACATATATAATAATACAGTTATATTAAAAATTATTGTCTTTCTTTTCCTTTTTTTTTTTTCTTTTTTTTTTTTTTTTTTTCAAATGACACTTCAGTACGTCTATATCCAAGCGTGTCTTGCAGTGCCACCTGTCCTGGTGTTAGCCAAGATTGTCACCTTCTCAGGACAGTACAGGGAGAAGACAAGAGAGCTGGCAAGAGGGTCAGAGGATGCTTGTTTTTTGTTCTGAGTCCTTCTCCAGTGCCATGGTCAATCAGATTGGTAGCATGTCATTTCAATCTGTCAGCATCCCCTGAGCATGACTCAGTCAGCCACAGGGAAATACCTTGTCTGTTGGCAGAGGATGTCCTTTCACAACACCCGGTCGCTCAGTCATGCAGCCTAAATGGGGCAGCAGACAGCACCTTCACACCAGTGTGTGTTAACTGAGCTCTCTATCGATGTGTCTTGACCTCATAAGAAGACACAGCAAAAAGGCCAGGGTGAAGAGCAGAGAAAGGCTAACCTTGCCTTGTCTGCTAAAAATGGCAGCTCCCTTTACTCCACTCAGTCAGAAACAAACATACTTTATAAGTGTGTGTGTGTGCCTGTGTGTGTGTGTATATATATTTAAATAAATAAGTCCACACAAAATTTTCTTTTTGCAGTATGGGAATGTAACCACTAGATGACACCAAGAGATAGTTCCTATAGATCTGATTTCTTTTATTCTTTATTCAAAGAACATTCTGCCTGTACAAAAGGTGATATTCTTCCTGAGATTGTAATTAAGATTACAGAGGTACACAAATTAAGTGATCTGGCAAGTATTAATAGTTACTTTACTTTAACAATTACTGTCCTAGAGTGCAAAGAGCTTGGAATTTAGAATAATTTGGACAGTGGATCTCAAATATTACCTCTCCTTCCCTGCTGTGTGTACCTTTAATTTGCTATTACAGGAGCATCATGTGTATTGCCATAGCCCTGAGCCTGCCAGTACTCCTACAGCAAACTTTGCAGTTGTGGTGGCTTACAGCTAATCTCTGCAAATCCACCCAAGGTGAACACTTGGTATTGTCAAACCTCATTGCAGGATCCTATATTTATTCCAGTTTTGCTCTTCTCTGTTATCTTCATTTTTCTTTCAAAATGAGCTAAAGCTAGAGGTTTTGATAATAAGAAATAAGAAATGTTTCTCCTCACTGAAAGAAATGTCACTATTAATACTTCTTACTGTGAATTTCTGAGATTTAGGTTTTGGTAATGGAAAAGGGGAAGGAAGTTTGAGATTATCCTGCTATGGCATTTTGATAATTGACAGTTACACTTCATTTTTAACATCTTTTTTTTATATATATAAATATCCAAGGCTGGCATGTCTGCATGGATGTTACATTAACGAAAAGTGGCCCACATTTCTAAGTGCTTGGTAGAAATTTTGTTTCACGTGTCTGTGTATAAATTCATAAAAGCAACATAGTTTGACTAATGTCACTTATTAATGTCAATTAGAGATGCAGAGCCTGCTTGATGATACAGAGAGTTATTTTGGTCATAGAAAAAATATGCAAGTCATACGGCAACAACTCTCTTCAAATCTTTTTTGGTAATTCTTTCTACTTCTTCCCCTATATTCTCCAATGTAACTAAGTAATAAACATTCACCAAAAGCAATCATTCATAAACATTCATTATTTTACCATAACAACAACAACAAAAGTGAGGTAAAGTAGGTTTTTCTCATACGAGCATGTTTTAGGTATGCCTATATGCTTCATACACCTCAACATTATTACTGAGGAAATTTAACTAAGGATGGTTGTCCTTAAAACTTTTGCAGTAGTCTATGTCTACTGTGTTCTTTATGGTAGTGATAATTAACAGGAAGACAGTACTTATGAGGATCTTGCTGTAGAACTCTGCATATAACAACAGAGAATACAACATAAACATACATTGAGCATAGTCGTAGCAAAACCAGTAATTTGGATTTTCAAGTGCATTTGCTATCAGGCAACAAATTAAAATCTACTGATGTGCTCTCTCATTCACAGCCTGCCTGACTAGCATGACACAATTGTTGTCATCCCTGCTCCATGGCTGGGTCTGAGTTGCGAGCTGGATGAACTCCTGCCTGGGACCACTGTAGCCCCAAGAGCTGGGTGCCTCTCCCAATATCACCTACTGCCTGGTCCAAGAGACACTTGCTGCCTAGGTGCATGGCTCTATAGAAAACCTGGTGCTGAAAACGCGATGGCTGTAGTTGGTGGTGGGAGGTGGACAGCATGCCCAGATGATTTCTTTGGAGAAGCCACCAGCCCAGGGCTAAAGCAAGGGTGTGGGGATATAGTAAATAAGCGAGTGTATGAAAAGGAGAGAAAGAACACGAAGTCATCTCACTAGGAAATTATAAGGCTTATAAACAGAGGTCATATGGCACTTGAATAAACTGGAAGAAGTCCTCTTCCTCTGCATGACCTCTTCCTGTAAGACATGGAGGTTACTTTGTGACTATGATTTTGGAGAACACATGAAGCACAGCATCATCTTTGATGTCTCACTTAAGAAAGTGTAACTTTCTTTCCTGTTTTTCAGTGATTTTTTTTTTTTAAGTGTAGCTTGTAAAATATCTCAAGATTCTTCAGAATAAAATTGAGAATGTATATGAGATATCATTTCTATATGATCACTATAGTTATGATTTCAGGGATTCTACACGGACTGATTCATGTGTACTTGGACAGAAAAAAAAGTCACGGAGGTCAGTTTCCATACAGGTAGAGTAAAATTATATGCGTTTAACGGTTGATTTTGTTTTTACTTGTGTAAATCAGGTTCCATTTTTACATGGAACAATGACAACTGTCAGTGAAAGCAACAAATATTCTTCTTGACTCAGAGTTGTTAAAAATCTAACCGTTTTTGCCCCCATCAGTTTTATAGGCAGTTCAAATTGCCTCATAAAAATGACGGTTTTCCTCACACACAAAATGCATTGTGTTGAAGCACTGAAAGCAAAGTTTCTACTAGGTAAAATGTATATCTAATTGGAACACTGTTCCTTCACAATTTTTTATTATAAAAAATTTGTGAGTAGTAATCAAGTAAGATCCACTTTTTAATTGTTGTTTTTTTTTTTTTTTTTTTTTTTCAGACTAAACTACATAAATTATTTATCTTTAAAGCTTTAAAGTTTTTTTTTTTTGTTTTGTTTTGTTTTTTACTTCTATAATATTGTTAAATGTGAAAACAGCCTGAGCAAATATTAAATGATTTTATTTAATTTTCAGATGTCTCATTTTGGTAGACTAGTATACAAATAAAGACTGTTACTTTAGGGGAGATTTAGACATAAGCACCAGCCTTAATGGATTTCTTATGGTATACTCTTGCTTATATTCAGGAGGCATACATAGGCTGTGACATTTTCTAATGCCTTGCTATAGACATAGGAAAGACGCATAGATAAAACTTTTCACAGTTCCTTCTATTTTTTTTTTGCATTCTAGTTATGGTAAATAAATAGTATTATTAAAAATATAAAATGCTTAAAATCTGAAAGTTGATTCTTGGTTATCAGGAGATCTATTTAGAAATCATGAATTTCTGGTTAGTAGTGTTTAAATTATCATATTTGCCAGGTTCTTCTCATTTGCTGTCTCCATCCATTTTAAAGGACACTCATTTCACAGTTTTAATAATTTTGTAATGCTGTGAGGTTTAAATATCTACAATTTTTTAAACCTTAACTCTTTTAATAAATCTCATCAGTCCAGTAGTTAAACATATAATCTCAGATAGAAATTCCTGACATAAGCACAAGAGTTGGCTCACCAGAGCGAAAAGCATTTTTAGAAGTTGGTGTGTTAGTTGAGACATTGGGGTAGGATTAATATGTCCTATACAGCTGAGAGTTTTTTCAATTTTTTTTTTTTTTTTTTTTTTTTTTATTATTTTAATTCCCTTAAAATGCCTTGGTGTGCTGGATAGCTGTTCAATCCTGTCAGTTCTGCTGTCCATAGGGCTGGCTTCTTTCTTTCCATGTCTAAGAAAAAAACTACAATTATGAACACGCAATTGCTCATACAAAGTATGTAGCTCCAAAACTAACACTTGCCACTCACTCCAACCACACATATTTAACAAGAGTCAAATCCTTAAAATTGTGTCATATCCATTTTTGTATTCATCTTACTGTTAGTAAGAGTAGTTGTAGCATTAATGGTCTCAGGGATTATTATTAACAATAATTATTATCACAATAGCTGTTGGTAGTCTAAGAATGCAAGATTCATGGGGAGAAATTTTATCTTTTTTATGAGCTAACTAATACAATTGTGAAAAATCAACCAGAACACGCAAGATTTTCTTAGACCTGAAACAGAAGCAACAAACTTCAAAGTCAACCTGAGTTTACCTTGACCATGTTTTGTACCAGTACCTACATCCAGGCATAATGGAGGTCCATTGCGCAAAGCACTGAACAAACTGAAAACATGAGATAGCACCATCTCTGGTGAGTTCAGAAGCCAAACATGGAGCAGAGGAAGAGCAGGAGGGCTAGCAGGCACACACAGGTGAAATATAACAGCTCCGTAACAGAGCCAGGGTGCAACTCATACCTCCTCAAACATTTGAAACTCAGACGGCAGTTCCTCCCCTATAACCCTCAACACAAGAGACTTGCATGTATGGAGGTCAAGGTTGGACCCTATGTATGTCATTATATTATATACTGTTCTGCATATTCCAAATACATCTGTGACTCAAAATTACTCCCCTGCAAAGTCATGGAAACAAAGCAAGCCCTATGCAAAATAAAGAACCGATGGGATGAAGCCCTTGTCTGGAACCCCTCATTTTTACTTCCTTTGTAAGCACATATCATAGTTCTAAAAGATACTCCGCCAGCATTTTTACTTGTTGATTATTTATAGATCATTTAAAATTAGCAATTTGCTGGACTTGATATATCAGAAAGTAGGTTAAAAAATAATGTAATCATCTAATTTCCTTTTTCCCCATTTTCTGATAGAGATATTTCTTTATTTTTTTCTCCATTTACAGGTGCAGAATTAAAGAACGTGTTCACTCACTATATTATTGATGCACTTAAGTGGAGTGTTCCAAAGCATATAATTACTGTGTAGGCTTATGGCCCTGAAGTAGATTGGGATAGTGGTGCTGCATATCCATGATTTGAAGGACATACAGTGATGATTATAGAGGCAGTACTCTACATCCATTCCAGCCCTTTTGTGTTTAGCTGGTTGCCATGGCAAATAATTGGATAGAATTTAAGCCACTTTCTTCCAAGTGGGAAATTCATAATTTTACCCTTCACCTAATTTTGAACATACTTTTAAAGAATCTTAAAGTTTCTGCAGGAATGGTATACAGACTTGGTGGGAAAAAAAAAAAAATGAAAAAGATTTCTACAGAAGGAAAAAAACTTCATTTGGAGTTTTTTTGTTTGTTTATTGTTTTTAATTCTAAAGAATCAGATTTTTAAACAAATGATAGAGCAAAATGTAAACCTAAGGAAAGTTCAGAAATATTTGACTCCAGAGATAGGAAATCTGAAAGTGAGTGATCAGATTTAGTTTGCTCTAGCAGCTGGTATCAATTAGAAACAGAGATTTAAATTTACCCAGTCCAATTTTCCAAATTTATGTAGCCCAACTCTTTTTTAAGCTTTGAAAACACATATTAGATTTTGTTATGGTTCATGGTAATCATTTATCACATCCTGTTTTTTGTTTGTTTGTTTGTTTTTTCCTGGAGACATCGATAAAATTTTGAAAAGAAACTGTATGATTTAAGTATATATTTCACAACAGTTCCCCGTATATGTAGTCCTACCTCACTTAGGGTTTTATTATGTTGTAGACTGAGCTTCTCAACTGTAAAACCTCAGCAAGCATTGCAGAACACATGGCAATCCAGAAAAATTCAAAGTTCCTCTGCTCCATTTAAAACAAATGGTGATCCCTGGAGGAACACGGAATACAAGAAATAGGTCTTGTCCTGGTAAATTACTTCTGCGAACAGCAGGAGCTGTCCTTGTCTTCTTGCCTTTAAAAAAAAAAAAAAAAAAAAAGGAAAAAAAAACAGGGTTTTGACAGGGCAAAGGTGTGTCCATGTCACTGTAACACAGAGAGGAAGAATATGGAAGAAATTGATTCATTCCATTTTCCTTAAGCACTTAATTTGTGCCTACTTTTAAAGTTTTAAAGAAACAGCATTCCTAAAAGAAGTGGGATATAAGGAGGAAGATTTCTTAGATTCACTTAGAGAGTCATATCTGCCTACATTTTTGATGCTTAAAATAGATGGACAGGATAGCTCCATAAGCCTTCAGAAAGACACCCACATCTTCATGGGTTAGATAGGAAACTTCAGCTCTTCTTTGCTTCACTGTATGCTTAAACTTTAAGCACAAGCATTTTCCTTAGTGAGCATTGAGTGAGTTGGGCTGTGATTGTGCTTGTGATGTGTGAGCCAGGACAGCATGTCTGACCTTTTGGTCTTATTAATTTGTATCACCTTTCATAATAATAACTTTTTGACTTGTCTTCATAAAAATTAGAAAATTCATTTCATGCTTTTGATTTGTACTGCTACATTTCATACTTCCTAACAAACTACATGGTTTTGTTACTGCTTCAACAGCAGTATTAAATCCAAGAGTAAACTTTGATACAGACACTGTCTGGTCACTTTAGGAATTAAGTCAATCGAATCATTTAGGCCAGTTCTGATCCGTTAGACTTTTTCTTACTCTATCTTTTCACAGTTTACATGCTGCACAGTCAATGTTTTAATGTTTTAAACTCATTCCCAGCTTTTTTTTTTTTTTTTTTTTTTTTTTTTTTTTTTTTTTTTTTGGCTCACCAATACTGAGTCATAAAATCACAGAATATCCTGAGCTGGAAGGACCCACAAGGATCATTAAGTCCCACTCTGGTTGCACACAGGACCACCCAAAAACCAGACCAAGTGTCTGAGAGCGTCATCCAAACACTCTGACAGGCTTGGGGCCATGAGCACTTGCTTCCCTGAGGAGCCTGTCCCAGTGCCCGACCACACTCTGGGTGCAGAACCTCTCTCTAACACCCAGCCTAACCCTCCCCTGTCCCATCTCCATGCCATTCCCTTGGGTCCTGTCGCTGTCCCCAGAGAGCAGAGCTCAGCATCTGCACCTCCGCTCCCGTCGCGAGGGAGCTGCAGGCCACCGGGAGGCCTCCCCTCAGCCTGCTCTGCTCTGGGCTGAACAAGCCAAGGGACTTTGGCTGCTCCTAAGATAGCTTCTCCTCTAGACCCTTCATGATTTGAACACCTACATCAGGTTAGAAAAAGAGATATTTCTATATCAATAACTATTCCAAACGTGTTTTCAATTACCTTTTTTCCTTCTCTCTCTCTTTTTTTTTTTTTTTTTTTCAGACTTTTGCGATATATATATATATATATATTTCTGATGGGCTTTATCCTCTATTGAAAGATTCAACATTAAATCACTGAATTATTGTTACTAGTGTTTTACTATTTACAGGTAGTAAAGATCAAGCATAATTTGGAACTCAGTAATCTGGACATAATACGTATTTTAGCAATAAATTATATATCTTTCAATTATGACCTGCCTAAAATATAAGATAAGGAGTTAGTTCTCCAGCTGACTTGTGAAGTAGTCAGCTCTGAAACATCTTCTATAAGTCTCAGGTGTTTACTAGAGTCAACTCACAATTTTCCGTTCTTTTACCTAGCCTAGAGTACATAGCAACAAATCTTTTGCACTTTGTCTTTGATCAGGCCACTTCATTGTTATTATATTTGGCATATGGAGAAACCAAAAGAGAAAAAAGGGATTTTCTTTTGGCTTCTGAGTAAAACAATTCAAGAACATCTTTTTTACTATGTTTGGAATGAGAAAATACATCACTGCCTTTCTAGAACTGTATTACAATTCCAGTGGTGCAGAGACCATTAGCAGCCTCTTTTTGTTGAGCAGGAGAACTACATCTTGTAATGAGATGTTGTGTCATTTTTAACCATGTATTGAAACAGTTGGAAAATAAATTAAAGTTAACCATAGTTTTATTACTCAGAGACAATGGTAGCGAATGGATATTACCTTAGGTGAACAAGGTCACTGATACTCTTCCTGAACAAATGTGGATACAACAGAAAGTGCATTATTCTAGTATAACTAACTAACTAAATAATCTTCAAGGAGTCAGTATGTACAAGGACAAACATTCTTTATATCAGATTTTAGATACTGTAAAAGAAGGAAGACTAATATATTGAAAACTGAAAGCACAAACAGGATAAGAGGAAAAAAAAAGAAAATATAAATACTGTTACAAGTAACATGCCAGGCTCTTCTGTGAATGAGAAGAAACAAGTCATGGGATGGATAAGACAACTAAACCAGCAGTGCCTCATCATATTATGCATCTATCTCTTTCTTTTGAATAGGTTAGGAAAGGTCATTTAATTTCTTACCTCTTGAGCCAGCTTCTGCATTGAGCACTGCCACAGATTAAGACAAAGTGGTAAAAGAGGGCAGCTGTGTCGGTACCACAGAAAAACAATCTAAATGTTCCCACTATTTTCAGTTCAGGCATGACAAGCAAATAGTTGCAATTAGCAATGTTCAGAACAAGGGAAAAATCTGGCAGAACAGGAACAAGGGGCTCACCTTGGCAAATAGGTATATGTGCATGAAAGAGAAATTGGAAAAAATAAAATAAAAGAGCTACTGATACATGGTATATACATAAATTCTACCTTATGGACAGCTTCAGAATTAAATGGTAAACTGGATGTAGACAGGAAAAGGAATTGCTGGGGGAGTCACTGAGCTTTCCCTGTCAAAGAGTAGGAAAAAAAAATGGTGACATCTGGTCAAACTGACATCGTAGGTCAGCAAAGTGTTTTATTCCATATGCCCCAGAAAACAATGGCTTCACTGATTGGAAACAGCTCTCGTTCCTCCCCACCCACACCCACTTCAGTACTGGCCAAATAGTTTCTCTTGCTGCAGCTCCTTGGCTTCCTTCCCATTTTAAGGCCAGATAGACCTCACCTACATCATCAGCTGTTTATAAAAGAACCGAAGAATTGGTGTGATATTCCAGTCCTTTGGTACCCAAATCAGTTACTGATTACCTGAATTTCCAGGTATCTTGTTTTTAAGTTGTGTTCACCAGGATTGTTGTGTCAGAGCTTGTGAGAGTGGGAAATACTGACCACAGTATCTGCTTTGCAGTGAAAAGAAAAGACACTTAGGTACATGTACCATGTCTTTGGCATGAACACAGCTGCCCTCTTTTGCCACTTTGTCCTAATCTGTGGCAGTGCTCAATGCAGAGGCTGACTCATGAGGTAAGAAATTAAACAACTATTCCCAGCCCCCTCAAGAGAAAGAGAGAAATGCATAATATGGTGAGGAACCGGTGGTTTAGTTGACTTATCCAACTTTAATGTGGACTTAAAGTTTCAACCTTACAAGTTTGAAATGACCAGTTTGACATCATTTACTGTCCCTATTTTAATCAAGATTTCTTCAAAGTAGATGGATTACCTAATTAACAGTTGCATCATAAATTAGTCCCCCAGGATCACAGACAACCATTACAAACTCTTCCTTTTCTTCAGAAATAATTATGAACATGTGTGAGCTGTAAGTACTTAGTAGCCTCAGTAGTACTTAGTATCTAGTACTGGTGTACCATTAGATTTGCTGATTTTATTTATTTATTTATAATAAAATCTTGTTTCACAATAAGAAGATACATAACTTTACACAGTAAAATGAGGTTTTATGACGTTTAGTTGATTTAAAAATCTTACTGTTATGTTGAGCCATAGTTGCGTGGTCAGGGACCCTATGACAAAATCCTAGGTAGGCACCACACAGCAAAGCCGGTATCTCAGGGCTCAGCATAGAACAGTGGGAAATGGCCTTTCTTGGACTGGTCTCTACGGTAAGAAAAAGATACAATCTAAGAGTCACAAATGAAGTTACCAACTTTGCTGAAACATGAGCTGGAAGTCCTTGTGCAATTTATAAATCTGAATTAATCCAAGGAACATGTTTTGCTTCAGAAATGTTTTGTTTCTGTGGCTTTGGATTTTACTTTTTCACAAATTCACGTAGATTGAGAACTCAGCTATTTAGCCTCTGCAAACGTAAGGGAGATATTTTTATTAGTCTCTAAGAAGTGCTCACAGACGTAGTCCCTGAGAAATATTGTCTCCTGAGCTTCCTCCTGGGTAGTATAATGTCCATCATCCCTTGCTTCAGCCTCTGTTCATAGGCAAAATATCTACAGCAAATTTGTGCCTTGCTGCCTGCCAGTAAATACTGAGAAATCATTGCTAAAAGGGATTACATTGGTAATGAGCCAGTTATTTATACTATCTTCTTAGCATGAAGTAGGTTGAGAGAAGTGAATATATATTTTTTAAATTACAAATTACAAATTTGCAAAGTACTTAAGAATCCTTTAAATTATTCCGTAATGTACTAGAAGATATGCAAATGAACTCACTGCAGTCTGATGCTAAATAAAACACTACATACGTACACGAATGAAGTGATATAATTTTCAATATAGAAAATCTATTTAATTTCAGTTCAGATAAATATTATTAATTCACAGATTCCAAAAGACAAATAATTAGGTCAATTTCATAAAATTAAGGAAGATATTCCTTTGTTGTTGTTATTGTTTTGCTAGGGAAGTTTTCCTCCTTAGCAAATCATTAAACATTTAATTTAAAGTGCTGATACCTGTGCTAATTAGCCAGCAATAATGAATCATGAATAGGGAAATTAGTGACCAAAACCAACTTCAAAATAGCTATGAATTCTTGGCTGGATTCCTTTTTTTATTACCTTTAAACTATAGGATTTTTTGGCTTCTTTGAGATAAATGCAAAGAAGCAGGATCATGAATTTTGTACACAGTTTCTACACATTGTTGTAGTCATGTTTTATTGTGATGATTCACAGGGTTCAAGTTAATTACTTTGAAGACACCATTATTTATGGAATTCCTAACCAACTAAGTTCAAAGCTAGAAATGATTAAGAAGTCGCAAGGTTGTTGAAGTTTGCAATCTGATGACATAACAAGAAAACGAGAGTGTTTTCACTGTAATAGAGTTCCTGATGAAATGTGTATGTACCAACAGTTAACATACAGCATAAGTATACTGGACTGGGAATCTTCAATACAAGTGAGGGAAGAATTTTTTGGCCATGCTCCATTTCTTATACCAAGATGGTACAAATAGAATAGAAAGCACTTGTCATACAGTGGAGGGGATTGTTCCTTCACGTGGAAAATGCCTAGATGTGCATACAGTCAAAACAACTTCACTGCTCCTTCTCTGCGTCCCATCTACCCATTCCTATAACTGCACTCAAAGGTGGCCCATGAGGAGAAATACAGGGAAAGGGTACATTGCACTTTGATTATATCGATCTTCTTAGTGCAAGTTCAGACTGCAGGCTGCTCTAAACAGCACATTCTGGTGGCTGTGGGCTGGAAGAATGGGGAGCTGGAGTTATTTCCTGGATGGGTTCCCTGTTACACTGTGCTCAGGTACTAAAAAATAGAGGTATACCCCATTGCAGGCTGTTATCTCTGTTTTTCTTTCCTTTGGATGATAATAATGTAACAAGCCTTTCAGGAATTCTAGCTGCCATCTGCCCATTTCTTCTATTATTGGATTAGATCAATTATGTCATGTACTCTTGCCAGGGGACAGCATGTGATGACAATCCTGAAGCAATCTTTGGGGCAGGACATGCTGCCCTGCCTGTCTAGGCTGGAATGTGCTGCATGAAATCAGGGAGCAGATTAGGAGACCAAAAAGCAATGTCATAAGCAACAGGTCATAAATACATTTTCACAACCACATTCATTTCTCCACCTTGCTGCTGATACCCCAGCTGTATTTGAAATTCCATTCAGTATCCAGAGGTGCTGTCCTATCAGTGATCTCAAATGAGAAGGCAGTAATGCTTTTCACCCAGAAGCTTTTATCCAGAGACTTTACTACCATTTTATTCATTAAAACCAGATCTCATGTGTTCGGGGTGTAGAATTTGGTAATATGACCAACATCAGTACTAATCTGCACCCCAGTAATATACAGCATGTTCTTACTGCCTGTGTAATGTCTACTTTTAGATCCTAAATGTAGTTATGGCAGAGATCTCTGTCAGGTTAATTTTCTTTCAGTTGGGCTCTCTTTCTGTACATGAATTGCAGTAAAAGTTACCCTTGGCATGGTGGGTGTGCTAGCTCTCTGTGCATGGCTGCCCTTGCCCATTATAGGGTGCAGGACTCATCCCTTCCCTAAGGAGGCAGATGCTTACTGTGTCTGCACTGCTAAGGCCTGGAAACTCACTCCTTTCATGAAATCCAATCTTGATCCAGCTGGTGGCTTCTTTTGAACAATAAAGGTTAGTGTGGGCCCCTTGCTAGCTTGAGGAGCATGCCCCGCTCCTTCAGGCTCCATATGTTTGGCCTTTAACCCTCCTCAGATGTCTCCGTCTGTTCCTTGCCTTGTCCCATCGTGAGCAAGTGCAGAATGAGGCTATTGTTCATGGCCGTTTGACACCACTGTCACTATCACAGTGACAAATGTTGGAGAATGGAGTCCAACACAGTTATTATAACCTGAATACAGACCTCTGATTTGTGAAGAAAAAAAATAAAATAAAAACTTTTGTTTTGTTTTGTTTTGTTTTGTTTTGTTTTGTTTTATATCAAATATCAGAGGTGCAAGACATAGTGAGGTAAGCTCAAAAGGGGAATCTGAAGCTTTCCTCATGCCATGAAGTAATGACACGTTGTACATCATTAGGCATATCTTCCATAATTGAAGCTGAGAATTTGATACTTACATTACCTCACCTTACGCTGCTTTTCTTTAACACAGCACTTTGGATGAAGCTGGAAGACCCAGTACTGAGTACACAGACATCATTTCAAAAGCATTTTGCTTGCAGAAATCTGGGTACAATGAGGCCTTAGTTGGGCTGAGGGTGGAAAAATGGTACATATACAAATAGGAAGATAATCACAGAGCTTGCTTTAGCTTTAGTGGGTTGTAGGCTGAATTTCTTCTCACCTAGCAGAGAAAATATATTGACCAAATACATTGACAACTTCTGGAGGCACTGTGAGATGGTAAAATCAGTTTTGTTTCATCCCTTTCACAGGTGCACCCAGCCCACTGTGTTGGGTATGTTTTTATTTTATTTATTTATTTATTTTTAAGACCTCTGTAGTGGAATTATGGTTATGAGTCTCTCTTTGCTATGAATAATACAGATGTAATGGTTTCATTAGACGTTGCTTCATGCGTATCACCTTAACTTCAGTTAGCAACGTGCAGAAATCAGTGTGAATGAACATTAACACGAACAGGGAGCAATATAACTTGGCCTAAAAATCCTTCTTTTTGTTAAGCACTGATGTTCTGTAGGTGCTGTTTAATACATGTCTAATTGGTTAGGATTTACCTAAAGTATTTTTAATCAGTTCTTACAAATACGACCAAGTCCAGACCTTAAAATAATGAATAAATGCAGACCACTAGAGAAAATAAAAAGTGTTGTAGAAATATCATGTGCACAATAGGGTTTATCTAATTTCTTGTCTATAACGGTAGAACTCTTAAAGGTACTCCAGTCCTTGTTTTATAATCTTGTCTGAAAAGGTCTCATTTTGTTTTATGTTATTTCATTTAGCACTGCAGTCATCTAAGTAACACTTTAATTTTACGCCATTTAAAACACTGTGGAATTTTATATTTTAATATATGAACCCACTGCATTTAAATGCTTGAATGGTTCTCTCCATCTGAAAAGAGGAAAGAATACATGCACCTTAGATTTTTCTATTGGCTTTACTGCAGTAAATGTGAGAATAGTACTAATTGGTATGTATAAATCCTTTAAGTGAATATAGGACCTGGTGCGCAGTTACAGTGTCATTTATACAAGTCTCAAGTACAGTAGGAGTATGAGGTTGACAATGTACACCCTGGAGCGTATTATTGCTTTTATAAAAATCATACTTCTTTCAATGACTTGGGTAATGGACTCCAACCTGGGCAGATGTGGTTGCATAATTACACATCTAAGAATCCTCATTAACCAAGCGGTGTTGTCTCTGCTTGGCATGTTGGACATCTCAGGCAATTAATCCTGTCAGAAAAAGCTCTCCTTGGGCAGCCCATAGGATCTGCAAAAGTGTATTATCAAAATTATTCTAAAATATGACCAGGAGAAAAAAAACACAGAAAATGAAATCAACCCTAGCATGAGGAGTGTATTTACATTTGTCCACTCTGCTCCTTCTTTCCATGCAGTTCATTGCCTTGATAATAAGAGATGGTCTCAATGAAAGCACCACAGTGCTCAGTAGCAGCTGACAAATTAGCCGCTAATAGTCTCTTCAAACCTTGTAAAATAAGGGCAGAAAAGCTTTGATTCAAAGAAGTTAGAAAGGCATTACTTTTTATTTCATTTTCTGTCTGCATTTGATATTTCTTTCCCAAGCACAAGCTGTAATAATATTTTCTCATCATTTGCATTCCTGCACCAAAGGATTTTGTGTTCCAACTGGTGATGGAAAAAAATAATAAAAAGTGTGGTTAAAGCAGGTGCTGTTTGTAGTGTTTATATAAACACATTAGCACTCTTTTGACACAGCATGACCTGAACAAGTAGTACATCCTACTAGTAGCAGGGAAACAATAACTGAGCATGCCAGAGCCGAGTTCATTCAGACACTGCAAAATTAACACCAGATTATGAATATGCTTGCCACTGGTAATTAATCGTGAAAATTGCTGGAGGACTTCCCCTACTGTGAGGGATATTGGCAGAAGTATTTACTGCTAATAGGCCTTGTTTAAGCTTTTTTTTTTTTTTTTTCCTTCCACCCCCTTAGAGATAAAACTTACAATAGACTGCACAGGAACTGGTAGATTATTACATATTCTTTTGGCCTGTTTTCTTATTAACATTTCTGAGTATCCCCAGTGTTTTCCCGTCCATTATTAGAAATGCGTAGTGTGTGTTCACATTCAGACCATTAAACTGTCCCTTACAGAGGAGGATAATTTAACAATCTGGATATTACTTTTCTATATGCCACAGTGATCTAACATTATCCCATATTTTGCAGCTGTAATTTGGAGACATCATAAGGAGAGTTTTGTGTATTTCAAATAACATACAAGCTTTTATAACCTTAGGTAGTGGTTACATGATCTACAAAATCTTTGATGTGCCTATCATTTTAACCAATTTTCCTTATATATGCCTTTTATTATGTGCTTTTAAAGTGTAAAAAAAATGGCCAAGATGTTTTCAATCTACTATGTTTTTAAATACAGTAAAGATATATGAACATGAATATATTAGCTACTTAAAAATAAAAGCAGAAAAAAACTTGTGGTAGGTCACATGGTATCCTGTACATTTTCCTAGAATAGATTACGCAATGTTTGATGCAAATGATTGACTTTTATAAGACATTTTAAATTGATCTGTTTCCAAGAATGTTTAACGATTTATTTTGAGAACTTGTTCATGATTCTCCCATCGATTTTAATTTGAATGAAACTGTATTCCTTAAATATTTACTTTTTTTTTTTTTTTTTTTTTTTTTTTTTTTTTTTTAGCCCTGGTAACATCTTATGTTTCTGTATAGAAGCTGGGCATTTTTGGGGCATTTTTAAATTTTTTGTCCTTTCAAAACCACATAGAATCTAGACTCCATCTCTATTTATTTATTTATTTGTGTGTGTTTGTGTGTCTTATATACTCACATTTCATATTTCCCTTTTTCTGAGAAAAACAGAGTACTGCCAGCCTAAACAATCACAGCCTTATTTTTTCCTGTGGATTTGGTGTATGTTTTATGACCCATATGTAAGCCTAGTGCAGACAATGGAAACAATGGAGACAGTGGGTGCACCATTGAATTCAACCATTCAATTTAAGGATGCTGTTACATAACTAATATTTGAAAATCTACTATCTTTGTCAAATTTTTAGACTTGGTGTCTTTGATACTGTCAAATAAATGGAAGGACTCTCATTAGCATTACTTTTATATTTTGTTCATCTGAACAGAAGGGTTTTTGTCTAGGTGGCATAATTTAGTGTGAAAGATCACAGAGTCAAAAGTAGTCTACATTGCTCTAAACAGCTACGCTTTATAGTGAAGATGCCTTGCAAATATTTATTCATGATAGCACACTGTGTAACCCTCCCTCTCTTTCCCTCAAATTCTCTGAAGCTTTTTTTCTTTAGGTGATCCCTCAGGCAACAAAAAACAACAACTAACAATTAGTAGCTGTCACACTGTTCTGACGCAGAACAATAAAACATTGCAGAGGTTAAACTGTCTCTGGTTTATGTTAAGAATAATGATTCTGGTCATTTATTTGCCTCTAACTTAAAAATTTTATACAATTTATAAATATAAATATATATATATATATAATATATATATAAATTTATATATATTTATATATTTTATATTTTATATTTATATTATATATATATGTATATAAATTTATATATGTATATTATATATATATATATATATATATGTATATGTATATGTATATGTATATATATGTATATATAATTAGTTGAAGTACCAAAGCATGTTATGGTTCACTTATGAAAAGAATACAAGCCACCACTCGATAAATTAGTTTTGTTTTGAGTGAGATTGCAATTGTAGTGTTAGGTATCCAAAATCTGGCTTCAAAAAAAAGAAAAGATCTTCAAATAAGGGCTCATTTCCCAGTTATCACAGCTGTCCCGTATTAACATTTTGTTGCTCTGAGTAAGGAAATGTTGAAGACTCTACGAACTGTCTATGTAGAAGCAGTCATAAGCTAAATTATTCAGGGTGTCCTTTGTATCTTTCCAATTTTATTATCCATTTAATGTAGCATTTATTTGTTGTTTTAATGAGTGCTTGCAGTATACATTCTATATAACGTAAAGCATAATGTATTTTTTTAAAAAAAGAGACCTCATGTTGCAAAGGACATCTGAGGTTAGGTATCCTTATTCACAATGAATAATAATTTATCCATTACTTTGGGTTCTACATAGCATGAAAAAACACGTCTGAATCTGCTGTTAATATAAAAGTATAAACATTTATTGAGTAAATAGATGTTATTAACTATTCATATTCCTATAATAATTCCTAATACCTTCCTTTCTCAAACATTGTAGAGCCTTTATAAAGAGGCATCCCCAATAACTATATTTTGGTTTCCACCTCTAAAAATGTCTCTATTTATATCACAAAGAAGCTCTGATTTTTGTTGATAGAATAATGTCATAATTTAATTTGGTAAGTGATAATCTTAATTTTCCCAACCAAACTATTTAACTTCAACATGGTTCACCTATAATTTGACTGTGTTTTGTAGAAATTAGGTATGAAAAAGAAAAATCGTAATAAAATACAATTTATTTATGTAATCAGAATATCATGTCTAAAATATGATTGTATCTGAGTACAAGTAAACTGCTTGCATTAATCACATTAGATCAGGGCCCTTCCAGCAACACTTTATGCCAGGCATTTTGCTAACACATTGCACAAAGACATATTCCACCCCTGAATATGCAGCTGGGTTTTAATGAACAAGCCATTTGGCACTTTCTCACAGACTTTTTTTTTCATGCTTACTCCTCATAACATTTGGCCACAGTGTTGTCTATTATGATCTAATCTCTTTAAAACCCAAACAACAAACAGGTAAAAGTGGTACAAAAATGGTTGATTTATCATCTAAGTACTTACTGTATGTGATAGACTTAAGAAATCTGAAGGATCTATTATGAACCGTCTTGACAAAAATCCATTTAAGTGTGCCTTTCTATAGGTGTGTACAATGGACTGTGTAATTACAGCATATGGGGTAAATAGTATATGTTTTTGAGATTAGTATGCATGCCAAAGCACATGTTTACATTAAAGACTGCAACAGCTTTGAGGCAGTTATTTTAGTCCATCAGGTAAATAGCACACATTTCCTAAATGCTGCACAAATATATGTTATTATGCACTATGTGTATTATTATATAATAGACTGCAGTGGCTTAGAAAGAGATAAACTATTCTCTTGTGTCAATACTTCTAAAAATTCATAACATCATTTTTTCACTTCCCTATGTTGAGAATGAAATGTTAAAAAGAAAAACAAAGAAATGACCAAAGGCATCTCTGAAGCAATAATTCAACCCCCCACCCCCTATACTACCCAACCCATTATCAAGGGTTTAATTTTCAACTTTTACCATTTCAGAGAATTTTCAGCTGGGACATGCTCAGTATAGTAAGAAAGGCAGAAAGATCTATAATTTTGCATATTGCTGATATCCTTTTTTTTTTTTTTTTTTTTTTTTTTTATTGTGGTAAGAGAAAGGAACTTGCTTGTCCTTGACATGTTTATTCTTTCTGAGAACATTTGTTTGCTGTTTGTGTTGGAAATATCAGAGTTACTGTGCTGGGTACGGGCTGTGCAGAACAGAAATAGCATTTGAAGATGAATACATGCAATGCACTAGGACAAACTGGAAAGACTTCAGTAAAGAGGAAAAAAAATACAAACAATTAACAAAAACAATTTAAAGATTTAAAAGAAATATCTTATGAGGAGAGATAAGACGAGAACAAGACAAAATTAAAAAGCTGCTTCTGAAGGCACGGGGGTGTTCATTAGGGTGTAATGGACCAAGAGAATGGAGGTCAAAGTTCCTTTTCCGCTTCACGTCTATCTTCTGGCTTGCAAATAGCCAAAGTACTGTCAGAGTCTATGTTCAAATCAAATCCATGAGAGTGATGGTACAAAGCCATGTATACTAGTACCAGGAGAGAAAAAAAAGAAAGAGGCAAAACCAAGTCTGAAAATCTAAAACACAGTGATCCAATCTTGACAGTTGAGGACAAAAAACAGTTTGTGACCCTTCACAGTTCCTTGCAGATTGGATTCCTTCTCTTTCCCTCTATGAAAGGCATCACTTTCCTCTTATATTCCTGCCCCATGCTGTCACTCTTGTGCCCACCCCACAAAGCAGCCAGCCTACCCCTTTGTCCTCCACCCAGCAGCAGGAGCCACAACACCTACCCATGCACCATCATCCTCCAGTGCTGCAGGGTCTGTGAGCAGGAAAAGGAGTCTTGCTATAGTCCTGTTGGGTGTTGCGGGAGTCTGATCCTGCTGTCATTGGTTTGGGGTAACTACCCCAGAACCTTCTTGCGTATCCCTTAATTCACCCAAGCATTTGGGTGAGTGAAATAGCACAAACCATTCAGTATTGGTCTGCATGGAAAGGTCATGAAATTTAAGCTATGTTCAATACCTTGATAAGTAAGCTCAATTACTCATAACAAAAGAGTTCATTTTAAAGGTCACGTAACTGCTCACATTGTACTTCAGGACACATTGTACTGAAGTCCACCCATGGACTTCAGGAGTAGCTATAGGAGGGCTCTACCTCTTGGAATTCTACTATTATGGTGGAGCGCTGTAGTCACCTATTACTGAAGTGACACCAGACAGAATCTTGCTTACATATATGTATGTGTTTTTTTCCCTTTATTTAAAGACTAGCTGTACATTTAGGGAAGCAGGGAAACAAAATATGATTGCAGGAGTTCTGGATGAATCAAGATTTGCTTCAGCGACAAGGATTTTTTTTTCTAGAACCAAGACAGAGAACAGGATGAAATAATTTATCAAGTCCTATTAATTTTTAAAGTCATAACAAACAATCTTTCGGTATTAAATTTGTAGCACAAAAGCATATTTTCAATTATATTATTGACAATAGGCAACAATTTCAGCAGCAGTTCCAAGAGACCATGAACTATGAAATGTCTTTTTTTTTCCCTAAGGGTAGTCCCTCTGGATTGGGTCTAAATTTTGTTTGCTGGATAACCTCATTTCTACTAATCTGTAGCAAGGTAGCTCATGCTCAAGGAATGGCATACTTATGTTTCCATTTTGAGGTCAGTATGCTGCAGATCCTCTGAATATATTCAGTTATACTCAGCTATAGAAAGGTACATTTAGATGGATTTGAATTTTTGTTAAAAAAAAATAAAAATTCGGGAACAAAATGGAAAATTAAACCATTACTTATGTAATTAATTAAACAAAAACTAATTAACTAATTTGTATCATTTGCAGGTTGAAAATTGTCACTTGTGTGACATATTCAAATTGTCCCAAATTTCAGAATGTGTCATTTTGATTGGCACAGGTGCAAGAAATAGAAAAAGTTTCAGGATAGTTCTAACAATTTTAACATCTTGTCCTTATTTCAGAGTAGTTACATATTTTTAGTTGAATGGGAAACTATTTTGCACTATTCTTGAGAAGTTCCTTCCCATGCATTGCTGAATTCTCCATTTCACACGTTGCTTTTCATTCAGTGGTTTCACAGTCAGGAGTATGGCAAGATACAAAGTTTTACTTTCATCAAAATGAACTTCAGCTTCAAAGGATTTAATTTGTTAACAAATATTTTTGCCCTGGGGATAAAGAAGCTGTGTTTCACATTTACATGTTTCTAGTGCAAGAGTTGGAATTTTGAGAACAATTACCAAAGATATTATTTCCAGAGAACCCAGGGAATCTAATTTCTTTGAATTTTCTGTGGTGAAAAAAGTGTTCTGCTTTTGAACTGAAAATCTTTTGCTTTTCTAGCACAGTAAGTCTGAAAAGAGATGTTCATTTATTACATTTATATATGTGGAATATATAGATACATATATAGTATACTTTCACTTTATTCTTATTTAGAACAATATTTCTTTCTTCAACTTGCACAAAAATAGGATCCAATGAAAACATAATACATCTTTGCAGACGGCAGTTCCCTGGTTTGCAGGAATCCCTCAGTATTTTAGCACCAGTGATAGAGAAAAAGCAGTTTGTTATGAGTGCTGAATTGCCTTTTCTTTTCACATGTAGTAGCACTTAAGTGTCGTGTTAAGCCTGAGGCAGGAAAGACTTTAAATGACCTGGTCTGACTGGAATTGTGTTTACTATACTTTTTTTTTTTTTTTTTTTTTTTTAAAAATGCAGTGCAGAATCTCTTCCCTTATCAGTACCTAAAGTCTAACAGCTTGCAGACTTAAATTTCCCCTTCCAGGCAATGTCAGTTTTGTCTGTTGTTTGTCATGACAAAGAGTTTCATGAATTCTGCAGTTTGGATTTTTGCCTTGTACTACCAACTATCAGTTTCTAGGCTAGGAATCAGCATTTTTCAGCTTCCAGAAAATGCCCAAAAGGCTGCTGGAAGCATTGTACATTGAGATGAGTACATACACATCTTTCTAACTGTATGCATCAAGAATTCTGGCAAAGGAGCTGTAGAAGTGCTCCCTGTGGAACTAAACTGGAGAACGAATAAGCAGTGTCTGTAGGGGTTGATTGCCCTTGGCATTTGTGACTGCAGGTGTGGCATGCAGCATTTGCTCATTCAAACCTTCACTGAATCCATATGGCAGAGAAGCCTTATAAACATAATGAATGTGGGAAAATCTCTCACTGGAGTTCACCACTGCTCTCCCATTGCTCACTGTATTCTGCTCCTGTTTGTCTTCATCCAGGCTGAACCTTGTGTTGCTCCCTACCTTGTCTTACATCTCCTATCCACCCTCCTCCTCCTCCAAAAAAAAAAAAAAAAACCTAAAAAAAAAAAAAAAAAACTTCTGCAGACTGAATTATTCCTTGAAGCTTCCCTCCTTCATTCCTGCCATGTCCTCTAAATATCTTGCGGGTTTGCATTTGCATTGTCCCTTCACTGCATACATGTTGTAAATTCCTAAGGAAAAATACATATATGTATATAATAATAAGCTTTTTGTGGCCTAATTTCATGCTCTGTAAGGTGCAGGGTGCACCAAGGATGCTAGCAACGTGCTAATAGAAATCACATGCCATGTTGTTTGGAAAGCAAAATGCAAGAGACAGAGGTCATTGGATTATTATTTTTTTATTTTATTTTATTATTTATTTTATTTATTTTATTTTATTTTATTTTATTTTATTTTATTTTATTTATTAATATTATTATTTTTTAAAGTGTTAAAGAAGACTTTTTTAAAGAAACTTTTCTTACTATTTTGGTCAGCACACACATATGTACTTGCACTTTCTTTTTTTGCTGGCCTTTGCAAAGGCCTCAGAGATGTCATGACAAGAAGGAGAGTAGCTCCATGGGTTTTGAAATCAATGTTTTATATCAATGGACCATTGGTGTTACAGCCATTATTTACTAGATTCACTTTCCAAACCAGAACTACAGAGGAATTCTGAATTGGCCATTCTGCAAAAACATCTTTCAATCATGTTCAATCTTCTCTCTGTTCTCTACGTACTGCATATTCTTGAGGGTGGGCTGCTCTGAGCAGGGTTCTTTAAGAGTATATAAGTTACACAGCTAAAATCTGATAGGAAACGTCATGGAGTGAAGGATGTGCTGGACAAGAGAAGTCTGACAGGAAGAGAATTCAGGTCCCTCATGAACTTTGTTGATTACAGCTAGTGTAAAACACATGCAGACACTTGTACCAAGACTGCTGACCATTGTCTTACAGTACAGTTACAGGTCCAAATACTTGTACACGTCCAGTGTGAATTGGCGTCTTTCAAGAATAGAATAAAATGAGGTTTTAGTGAGACTTTCCAAGACTCACTTTTATCTCTTCCATAATGTCTTGCATCTGGATGAATCGAGTCTATAGATTACTAGTGTCATGTTAATGCAGTATACACTAGTGGCTGGTTTCCTTAGTTAAAGAAAAGTGCATCCATAGTCAAAGTCAGTTAATTAAATTCACTCTGACATTTTTTGATTTTCAGTCTAGTTTGAAGATTTTTTAACTCATGAATTGATTATGACAAAAATAATTTTAATATGAAATCATCTAATGACAAAATAGGAAACTTTTAAATCAAGGACCATGAGAATTACTCTTCTGAAAAGCTGAGATCACTAGAAGATCATTTATTGTGTAAAATAATGTAAAGAAACATTTAAGAGGATTAATTATTACATTTTACTTAAATATCACTCATCCATTATTTTCATTTTATAACTCTTAAAAATTAAGTTAAGAAACAAAAATATGAAGATGAGCAGGTTGCATTAAAGAAAAAGCTTTAAATTCTTTCTTTTTTTTCTGGCTTATTTAATAAAGAAAAGTAAACTGTTTAAAACAAATGTCATTCTTTTATAAATTGGATACTGTAGAGATCTTATTTTATATTGAATATATGCATTCTTCCCAATGAAAATGCTCACCAAAAATCTAGATTTGAGTTATAGAATAAGATAAAACAACTTATTACTTTAAAGTAATGAAAACTTAAACTTAACTTTCTACATGATCTGGGAAGTTATTAGAAGCACACAAAAAAAAGAAAAATCGTATCAAATTACTTTGAGATATAAAAAAAATATTTATTAGAAAAAAATAGAAGATTACACTCTAAATATGAAATTAACTCATTATGTTTGTTTAGAATGTAATCTTGGAATATTTACCATATGTTTATCTAATATTTTGTAAATAATTCTAGATCTTCATATGTATAAAGGATAGAATGCACACACCTTTGAATAATTAGCTGTTATATTATAGAATCAGATATGAAAGAACCAAATATCAACTTTTTTAGCTGTTGCTTTTTGTTGTTGATTTTTTAGCTGTTGCTACAAAACAGATCAATGAGATAAACCATTGGAAAAAAAAAAAAAGAGAAAAAAAATGCCTATAGAATTCAAGAAGGTGGAAGAAAACATCTAAGAATAAGTCATCTTGCTTAAACAGTATGGAGTCATGTATGAGGATAACCATCAGACTTAGAAAAAGATATTCTTCTATTTGTATAATATAACTCAATCCAAAAATAACTCAACCCCCCAAATAAATAAATAAACGGAATGTAGTATTGTGGCTCTAATTCATCATGGCACTATTCCTTGTTTTACAATGATATTGCTGTCAAAGTTACTTTACTGTAAAATTAAAGGAATACAAAGATGAATCAGTTTTTTGTTTTGTTTTGTTTTGTTTTTTTGTAATGTAAATAAAGTACCTGCTATCTAAGTCATACAATTCTCAATCTCCCTTCTCCCTTCTTCGGAATTAGATTTCAGAAGTGTGAAAGGAATTGCAGAATATAAACTACCTTTTCAATCTGAGCTTTCTCCATCCTTTTTTTGTGGGAGATGGTTTATGGGTGCTTTTGATCTTCACTATGAACGTCAACTAATGTTTACTTCTTGGACTTGTTTTTTTTTTCCCTCCTCCATATGGTTCCAATTCATTGCAGGTTATGCTTTGTTTCCAGAAGTCTTTAGATACTCAATCTTTACTTTTACAAAGCAAAGTCATTCTATATTGTCATCTTGATCTTTTATCAACAGTGTAATACTAATCCCTCTGTAAGACATTTAGTGGCATAAGGATTTTGAAACAGTGGCAAATAAATCCAACCAAAACATGTTTGCTTTTGTATATATGCTGTCCTTATTCCCTTTACTGAGGACATCTAATCGTGTTTTTCTTCAAGTTCAAAAAGATCATCTCTTTTGTTTCTGTCCACTGATATTAAAATACTTATTTAGCTTTCACCTCACTTATTTAGTTTTCACTACATATTCAAATTGAGAAAATGAGTTACTGGTTTGAGAGAAGTGAGGAAAAGAAAAGAGAGGAACCATAGATTAATTCCTTTTGTAGAGCCAGTTCTCATGATCTTCAATTTAAAACTCGTTCTCATATTTTAGAGATACAACTCAATGACAGAGATCAGAATGCCTTTAATGTCTTGAAACTGAATTGGATGACCTTCCTGCTAGCTGAATAATTTATATGTTCATAAGATTTCCAATACAAAGTTTTAAAAAATTAACAGCAGTTCTTCAATTTAAAAATGCTATAGTGAGACCTGTTCATTCAGAAAGGGCTGAATTAAAAAAAAATATATATATATATATATACCAGAATGACGAAACTCCAAACACATATGAATGACTCCTCATTCCTAATGAGGATAATATATAATAATATAATCCTAAATGAGACTTACATTCCAATATTGTCAAAAGCCTTCTTTCTTTTTGATAAGCCAAATCTGAAATCTGAACTTCTCCCAGAATTTAGACATTCAAGATTTGAATTTGAAATTTTCTGTCACATTTTCTCATCTATCAAAAGATGTGAATCTCTACTCCCTAGCTGTAAGAAAAGACAAAAACAGGACCTTTTTTCTCTTCTTGAGCAGTGTCCTTACACACCCCATTTTCGTTAAGGAGAGGTTGTTTCTGGAGAAGCTTGGTTCAGCACAACATCACACAGGTTTTACAATTCAAACTGCAAAAAATAACTACTCTTTATTTTAAAAATGCTACAGTGAAATTCATTCACTGAGAAAAGTAGACACATATTGCAGTCATATATATTATAAAAATGAAGGGCTGTCAAAATCCTAGAGTACAGATTATTCCCAAACTTTAGTATAAAGCATGGACTTCCCTGACTGAAGAAAGAAAAAGTTAAAAGCATGATTAGCATTAGCTGGCACCCACCACCGCTCAATATTGAGTACAATCTTGAGTACAACTTAAGTTTAATTCTTCTAATGGATTTACATTCATTGCTGAATTTGGACCTGGCTAGTATGAGTAACTCTGGTTGTGATTCTGCTCTTCGTACTGCTATTGGATCCTACTCTTCTACTTTAACCTTGGAGAAATGTCTTGTAATTAGAAACAAAATAAACAAACCCAATCCACTGAATCACCCTCCTTTTGGATTTCTCAGGGTGCCCCATTCTTGCTGTTAATGCTCTTTCAGATTATAGCCTGTTGCTAATGCACTTCTGTATAATATCCAGAATTGATCAGAGGTGCAGTACTAAGTAGATAAGTAGTACATAAATATATACTTTAAGTCTGATTGTGCTCACCCTTCTTAACTATTGTGAGACTTCAAAATCTTCATGTAGTTAGTTGCTGTTTCAGGCAGGCTGAGGAAACTCCTGGCTGTTCTGAGGAAAAAAATAAATAAAGGTTAAGTTTTATTTATTTGTTTGTTTGTTTGTTTGTTTAAGCACTGACAAAAAGAATGTACGAAAGCGTGACTTATATTAAGTAGGATAATTCAGAATTAGGTAAAAAATACATCTTCCAAATAAAACCAGTGATCATTTAATGCTGAAATGGTATCTAAAATATTACAGTTAAAATGATTAAAAGCAGCATGTGAAGAAGATAATATTTATCAGAAGAATTTTCATTCCTAGAGAGATTAAATCTGGTCATGAAACACAGCTTGAAAGTGAAGTTCTTTGTTTCATGAAGAGTAGTCTGTTTCAAAGCAAAATTAGTGCCTTCTCTGTCCTACTATTGACCTCGACTTTGACCTGGCTGGACCACCCTTACTACAATGGGAGGTAATAAAGTCCCGAGGCTGGCTCAGCCCTAAGTTTCAGTTAAGCAGAGACTATCAATCATGCAAAATTAAGTATAGTGGTTTTGTGATATGGACATTTACTAGGAACTGAACTGAGATCACTAAGCACTACTCATTTACATTTCCAAGGAACACTCAAATGTACATCAGGACATTAAAGTGACATTTCTGAACATTTTAACAGTTAGATCATAAAGCAACATAATGTTAAAGTTAGTTAAATCATATTGCATTGAAATTTAGTGTCTAGAAGATTAAAAAAAAAAAGTTTTGCTGTAAAATAATAATTTTATTATCCTATATTCAATAAGAAAATGTAACCATCTGCAAAAGAAATTCAGTTGTAAATGATATATATTATATATACCTAGATTAACATGAAAAGAATGAAGAAAAAAATACATTATGCAAAAGTAAATACTTTTAAAATTTGATTACTTAAACGTTCAATTCTTAGTTTCCAATTATGATACAGTAATACATCACAATATTCCCATGTCAGCTAACATTATTTCATTCAGTCTTGATTTTTTGCACATCAGAAACTCTTGGAGAGCTGACAAGCTCCCTAAAAGTCAAAAAGGGGAGGAATGCTTTCCTATTATTATGAACATAGTACTAAGAAGTCCCACAGTGATGGAGATCCTATTGCTGTCAGCACGACTTAAAGTCTGAGGCTTTCTCCATCTCAAAGACTTTGTAATTCTATGCAGAAAATAAAATTGTGTCGGCACATGTTGACATGGCATTCTCTTCCCACATCAGCAGGTGAGTGGAGGGCTGGGAGAAGCCTTTGGTATTTTGAAGGCGAGCTCTGGTTATGCAGAATATTTGTGTTCCCTGGTTTACCAGGGACTTCTCACAAAAGCAAATTGCTAGGAAGAGTTGGAGGAGAGGAGGAACAACATTTCTTTTGTCTGTCTCAGGATCTGGCCATAGTCTGTTTTCATACATTCATTAGTGAGGGAAACAGTTCCTGGAGCTTATCTTCTTAGTCAGAGAGTCTATAAACAGATTTAAATAGACGCTCAGTTTCTGAAAGGAAACTTTTGCATTCCCCAGAGAATAGTCTCACTATCCACTGTGGGGTCATGACCCCCAGGTTGTGTATCAGCAATACCAAAGATATCCTGTGTCAGTCCCATGCGGCTCAGAACTGCTGAAGACTTCTGTCTTATTATTCTCACACCTCCAGCAGAGAGACGGATGGGTCCCCTAACGTTGATTGGCATGCCTCATTTCTCTGGTAGGTTTCCTAAATTCTACTTGCAAAACTATGTTTGAATAATTAAAAGTCAGAAGGGGCTGCATGTAGGGACTCCTCCACAGAAATGCCATCCAGTACATCTCTTTGACCATACAAATAATTTTATTAATGATGTAAATCAGACCGTTCTCCCTCTGCCCTCAAAACAAGTGGCTTGGTCCCATACTATCCTGTGTAGTTCTACAACAAACAAACAAACAAACAAAAAAACCTTTTTTCTCAAGCTTTAATCAGAAATTAAAACAAACAATCAACCCCTCCCCAAGACCTCAACTTTCCTGTTTAACATTTTCAAGTATGCAAGCCAAAAGAATAAAATTAGGAACATAGTTTCTTTCCTCTGAAAAACAAGCGGGTGAGGGAGGTTGCTGTGAAGTTTAGCAAAGCCATGTGTGATTTGGCAGCCAAAAGACTCACACCATCAGGAGCTTTTCAAACTTGTTTGCTCAGAAATCAAGATGATACCACTTTGGCAAGATGCCTTCCTGACAGAGTGAATGCACAGCCTGAATTCAGGAATTGGTCAGCTTTGTTGCTGTAGTATCTTCAGTCTATATTTTCTAATATTCTTCTGACACTACAAAAAAAAATTTAAAAATTCCTAGCTTTGTTAAATATATTCAACTCTGTTAATTTCATTGGTGATAATATTCTAGCATAATTATCCTGCCTGTTTTCCTTAACATTTGGTGATTTGATTAGTGTTTCTGTGACCAAAAATTCAATTAAAGCAATAGTAGCATTTCTATTAAAACGATGGTGAGCATTGAATTTTACTCATTTACTTTCCTTTTAATATTTTCTGTTTTTAATTTAATGCATAGCTAGAATCAAGCCAAACCCACAAAGAGTTGGATTGCACAGCTCTATGCTGCAAGATCTGTTCTTCATCAATAGGGCTAGAATACTCAGATTTTCACGGACAGTTTTAGATTCTGAGTGTGTAGGCCTGTCCAGATATGGCCATGTTGCAGGACTTGGGAGTATTCATTTCATTGATTGATGCTGATGGAAAGGAGGAAAGGAGATTAAAATACTTCCAAACTCTCTCACCAGAACTATATCCAGTCCACACTACAGGCAGACTTAAATCTCTTAAATTAAGGATAACTAATAACCTTCATGTGGCCCAACCACAACAGGTGGGTGGTGGCACAAATTTTCTCAATGAATTCCAGAGATCTTTCTTGACAGCAGCACAACACAGATGTAGAAATGTTCAATTTCTTTCCACCCTGTAAGTCTGTCCCACTGTCTCTTGTAACTTGTCCAGTCTATATAATGAATTTGTTTCTTTCCCTCTTGGTTGCTCATCATAGTCTGCATCCACTCTCTCCCACAGTCCAGACACACTTATGTTTCAAGTCTTCACCCAAGTACTACATGCCTAAAATAGATAGATGGATGGGAATATATTATTCTGTAACGCATGTTAAATGCATTTGCTAAAGACAGGAAGTCTTGGTATGTCAGCAAGGAACTGAAGTTTTAAGACTGGGTATTTTGAGACTGTACATCAAGATTAATGCTGTTTATCATGGGTAATTCATAATTGCTCCCATATGACAACCTAAGGAAAGCTGAAAGCATTGTCTATTTGTGTTTGGCACTGAGAAAGGAGAGCAATCCTTTAAATGCTGTCCCTACGCCTTTCAACTCTCAGTCAAAAAGTGGCACATCATATAATCAATATGTTGTCTTCTAAATTATTTCTATCACTTCATATTAAATTATAAGGAAATAAAAATGCGTTTGTAAAGTGGATAATGTATAATTTAGATTTGAATAGTTTATTCTAGACCTGAGTCATATTCCTCCATTGTTCATGTTCTCATTTGCAAATCCCAATCCTTCAGCTGTCTCAGAGAAAATGAAGCTACTAACATATGGTAATAGATCTGACTGATGTGCTTATGCCTTTACAGGAACATACATTTCATTCATATAATCTCACTACAATCAACAGCAAGAAGTCTTCCTAGCCTACACCCTTGCCTATTGATTTCTATAAGGAAATTCTGGTTTATTCTGTCCTGCATTCAATCCTCACTCATCCTTTGGGTGTACATACAATATGTTGCCTTTTTTTTTTTTTTTTTTTTTTGTATGCCCATACAATATGTATTGTATGCACTTTTCGTTGAGTGTACAATAGAACATAGAAGCAATGTAAACAAAGGGTATCTTTTATTCATGGTCCACGTAAAAGCATTCAGCATTTCACAGGCCCAGTAATATTAAATACTTGAGTCTCAGATAGGAATATACAGTGTTCACCAGAATCACATAATTAATACCATGCAAACCATCAGGTGCAGTCAGCAATCTTGGACTAGCACCAAGTTATTAAAGTTGTTAAAAAAAAAAAAAATCAGGGAACCCCTTTTCAAGCATTTTCTGGTTTACCACTGTTCTGTATATGACAGTGAAAAGTGTCACCCATTACACATACCATATATGTTCAGTGTACTCATCAGGTTTTTCTTCTTAGGTAACAATGGAAAAAATGCCACAACAGGATACCCTCTAAATTAAAATTACTCTCAATAACATCAAGATGAGATACAGCACTTCCACTGCTTTTATTTTTCTCCATGCTTGGTGCTGTAATAATACTAGGTGTTACAGAACTCACATGTTATAGAGCATGATTGAAAAGCTCTAGGTATATGAGAATTAATCTCCTTTTATCATGACAGAGTAACCTATTAAAAATGGTCTCACCTGTATAACTACTGAGAATTGCTTTTGGAATTCAGTCAAGTAAAAGAGATTCAGATACTCCTTCAGAAAAGTGCATTAGAACAGAAAAATCTGAAATGCATACAAAGTACCACAAGAAAGATATTTCAAATGTATTTTGAGTATCAGGACTAGATTCTGTAGAAAAAAACAAAAATACAAGGCAAAGAAAATATTGTAATGCACTGCAACTAAATGGGTGGTTACCAAGTTATCTAGTAAATATATGTGGCAAATGACACATACCTATTTAATGACACTTGGAGTTCATGTGAAGTTTGGCAGTGTAATAAAAGTCTTATCTCTTGCCTCCACTGTTATTGCACAGATTTAAACTGCTGTCTCAGAGGCAGTTTTACTATCTTTTTCAATCTCTCCCATAAAAGTGAGACTTGATTTGCTCAGCATGAGAACAGATCAATAAAAGCTGAGTTATACAGCAGATTAGATCACTAACTCAGAGATCAAAGATGTTAAATACAAGTTGTATAGGAACTATTAGATCAAAAGTTCAGTTCAAATGTACAGTACTTGTTTGTAAAGCTCAAACAAAATGTCATCCTGATATGAAAAATACATTGAAATATTTTCCATTTTATTAGTTTTATCAAGAAATCAGAAAGAGCATTGCTTCTGAAAAGTCAAAGCCTCCATTTCTAATACTAAAATAAAATTATTTTAGGGTTTGATTATTTTAGGTAATTTTTCTCATTATCAGAAATCTATCTGCATGTAATCTTATGGATTCTAAAAAGCCATTCAAATTGAAAAGTAACTGGGTTCAGTAAAGAAAGATAAATGATTTCTAACATACCACTGGAACACTGTAAATTTTCCTGAACAAGGATCTATAGATGACTATATGCTTTAAAAACATCTTGAAAGAAAAAAAGAAAGAAAGAAAGAAAAGAAGAAAGGAAGAAAGGAAGGAAGGAAGGAAGGAAGGAAGGAACGAAGGAAGGAAGGAAGGAAGCAAGGAAGGAAGGAAGCAAGGAAGCAAGGAAGCAAGAAAGAGAAAGAAAGAGGAAGAAAGGAAGAAAGGAAGAAAGGAAGAAAGGAAGAAAGGAAGAAAGGAAGAGAAAGAAAGAAAGAAAGAAAGAAAGAAAGAAAGAAAGAAAGAAAGAAAGAAAGAAAGAAAGAAAGAAATAAAGAAAGAAAGAAAGAGAGAAAGAAGGAAAGAAATAGAGAAAGGAAGAAAGAAAGGAAGTCAAGAAAGAAGGAAAGAAGGAAGGAAGGAAGGAAGGAAGAAGAAAAATGAAGGAAGAAGAGAAAGAGAGAGAGAAAGAGAGAAAGAGAGAGAAAGAGAGAAAGAGAGAAAGAAAGAGAAAGAAAGAAAGAAAGAAAGAAAGAAAGAAAGAAAGAAAGAAAGAAAGAAAGAAAGAAAGAAAAGAAAGAAAGGAGTCTATTTAAATAGTTGTCATTGCATTCATCAAGGAGGTCTTAATATTTATTAGCATGCTATTTCATAACTTCTTATATCTTGAATTAGTTTACCTAAATAGGTAAGGTTCAGAAGCAGTTAACTAATAGAAAGCTACTGTTAGGAACTAGAAAATAAATTCATCCTTAACTTATGCACAAACACAATCAGTTATATTTTACAAATAACATAAATACACATGAATGGATGTTTCAGATAGAATGGCTCTATTTATTTCTATCGCAGAGGTATACATTTTTTGAAATGACTCGCACTGTAATGGTCATTTTAGTTAAAAGATTTGTCACAGCACTATAGGATAGAAGTCAATACTTCTCTTGATGAACATGTTATTTCAATTTATTCTTAGGTAGCGTTCATTTAGGGCAGAAGAGCTCTTGCTATTTCTAGTACAATGTAGTACCTTTCCTGCAAGAAAAAATTAAAAAATAAAAATAAAACACCAACCTTTGTTGCTTAAAAATAATTAAAAAAAAAAACAGTGGCTGTACCATGTAATTCTCTGCAACGAAAGATGTCATGATTCAGAGACTGATTCTGACTACTACTATCATAATGTGTAGGAAAATAATAAATAATTATAACCGGTCTATCTAAACAAAAATAGAATGATAACTAACAGATAATGTCCTGGGGCCAATCAGCTGTTTCTGTTGTCATAAAATTGTACTATTGTACTGCAGATGTTTGAAAACTAGAACTGGAGCATCATGATTTCCAAGCCTTTAAAATTCTTGGGCTTAGTATAGGCAAGCAATGCTTTAATAGAAGAGATGATGTATAACAGTCACTTTATGATAAGTAATTTACATTTTGATTATTTTCTTTAATTATTACTAGTCAGCTGACAGATTTTATTTACTCTGTATAAAAATCATTTTATTAATAGAAACAGACTTCATGATTTGTTTTCATTAGCTAATGTCATGTACTATTAATATCACACTAAATATGTACCATTCATTTTAGGAGTTAAACCATAGAAATTACATGTTCTGTTTCTCTGCTCTGAATTATTGTTTACCTTTCCATATTTTTTGAAGGTTTATACAAGAAAGATACTTCTGATGTAAAGGAAAAAAATCTTACTATGCTCTTTCTGGTATATATGAAAGATGAGGAATGCCAGGGCACAACTGAAACCAAAGTAGTTTCTGAATGCACTACATTACTCTGGGTTTTGTTTTGTCAAGCTGGTCAGTTAGGTTGATTTCTTCCCACTGGCAGATGAAGATTCAGCATCCATTCTGTAATTCTTCCACATATCTGTTGTTTTCAATACTGTAAATCACACATTGCTTCTGATTAGATGTCCTAAAAGTATGGGACAGTGATGTTTGTCAATATATGGGTGAAAAATTGTTAAGGTTGAGAGTATGGTAGATTTTAGGGAAGGACCATTTGTCATGGTAGAGGTAATTACATATTAAAATATTCATCTTAAGGTGAATTAAGGAGTATAGCACTATCTCAGTTAGCTTTCTGCCATTTGCAGAAATCTGCAAGTCCAGAACCTTGATGAAAGTCCTTTTGGAAATTCTTTATGCAAGTGGATCATGTTATTACTGCTTATGATTTTTCACTTCCAAAGAACTTAAGTACCCTCTATATGGGGCTGCAACTTCAAATCATGTGGATTAAGACAGTATAAGAGCTAGAAAACTATTGAGAGAAGTAGCTTGCTGAGAGTGTACAAAATCAATGCTTCATAATCTGCATGGGTAGCCTATTTTAATGAGCTAGATGGAGTACATTTTCTTCCTTGGAGGTAAAACTTTTTTATCCTTTTATCACCTGCAAGACTTTTGAGGACTACTGGACAGCCAGTTGTTACAGCAGTATGCTCACCTGAAGCTGCCAGTTCTACCACAGAACTCCATTACCCATCCAAGAAATGCATGACATTAGTTCCCAATTTCATCAATTTACTGACCATATAGTAACCCACTTGCACAAATATATCTGCCTCACATAACTCACAAAACAACCTGGGCTCCTAGAAGACTGGCTAGTCATCTATGTTTTAAACAACTGGGGAATGTTCTGCATTCAATAAATTTGATTTGGGCTTGACTGACCAGATTACTGAAAGAGACTGAATAAGTTTCTGTTTCCCAGCGACAGAGGGTACAGGTGACTGACCCTATGACACTGTTTATAATGCTTCTGATGATTAACCACATTTTATTTACTTTATGATCAATTATTACAATTACATTAAAGCTAGATATTTAAAAAATATATTTAATTGAAATAAGTAGAATTTTGCAACAAATCAGTTATGATATAAGAACTATTATCAAATCATTGTAAATGAAGAATGCACATGGGCATTTTTGGTGTTTAACCCGGAAGGTGGCTAAGCACCACACAGCTATTTGGTCACTGTCCCCCAGTGGGATGGGAGAAGGAATCAAAAAGAAGTAAATGTGTGAGAACTTATTGGTTGAGATGAGGACAGGTTAATAAGAAAAGGAAAAAAAATAGCCAAGTGGTGCGCAACATAATTGTTCACCAACAGTAACTGATGAACAGACAATCCCCAAGCAACAGTGACACCCCAGCCTACTCCTTCCAAGCTGTATTGCTGCACATGAAGCCCTAAATTGTGGAATATCCCTTTGGTCTGTTGGGGTTAGCTGTTCTGGCTGTGCTCCCTCCCAGCTCCTCGTGCACTCCCAGCCTCCTTGCTGTCAGAGCAGCATGAGAAGCTGATATGACCTTGGCTTTGTTTAAGCACTGCTCTGAAACAATTATCTTACTGTTCCTCCTTCCAGGAGAAATTTTCTGCTGACATGATTCCAGATTTTCTTACCTAGATAGGGGATAATTGTATTTCATTGTGTCACTGAATAGATAAAAGTGTGAGATGTTAGAAAAAGAAGTGAAAATGCAAGTGCACAGCCACTTCGATAATTCATTATCAAACATTATTATACCATTATCAACACGTTCCATAGATTTCAAGTGAATTGCTGAAATTACATCTTGAATTGATACAAGATACTGAAACTGATGCAGCTTGTATAGAGAAATAAGAATCAAAATAGGTGTTTACAAAACATAAAATGAGTCACAAGTGTACACAAATAAGGTCATTGAATATTGAGCTAATTGCCATGAAAGAAAAGTTCATACTAAATGTGATATTTGCCAAATGTAGAGAATTCAGTTAGGTAATTAGACCTGACAGGAAACGACTGAACTAATTAAACTAGAGCTACATAAGCAATTTACCTCATTAAATGTTTTATAGTTCTACATCTGCATCAAAGTTATTTTGTGTTTAGTTTAAATAATAATAAAGGAGGGAAAATCAAGGTTAATTGGCATTTTAATAATAAGTATCTCAATTAAAATAATCTTACCTACAGAAAAGAATTCCCTGTAAATAGTTGCAACATGCTCTCTATTTATTCTGCAGTTTGAAGAATAGAATGAAAGCAAATTTGTTAGATTACTTCAGTGTGAGTTCCATAATGAGTACTGATGGAAGTATACAACCCACATTTGTTATTAACCTCTTATCACCTCAATAACTGTTATTAGTGGGGAAGTATGTTCTCATGCAATAATTTATGAAGGCAGCTGTGTGATTTTGGATAGATGTTCAAATGGATTGGAGAAAACCCACTATTTCTTCATGAACACTGCATGAAGGTGGCAAAATTTTAGCATATAGGTGTTCAGAAGACCCTTGTAAATTTGTTTCAACGCATGGTTTCACTGTCCTGATCTTGTGACTTGCTGTAACAGTCATCAAAGAAGTTTTGGGTCAAAGGCACTATGCGTATTTTGGAATCTTTAACATTTTTTTTGTGAAACAACATATGCTTTAAAATATTTCTTTTCACCTATGAGATATAGATAGTAATGCAGGTATAAATCAGAGGCTCTGTCTTACCTGTCAGATGCAAAGGAATCTACATCAGCTACGTAGTAGATTTCCATTGTTTCATGTTGTAAATAGCAACAAGGAAAAAAAAAAAAAAAAGAAAAAAAAAAACCTCTCCTAATTCTCCTAATTAAGTTATTCAAAATAGACTCAGACTTCCAGTCATGTTCTATCTGCTAACTGGCTAATAATTCTATTTCTTTGTGTTTTCCCTCTATTGTTGCATTTCATAAATGTATATCCCCAGTCTTTTTTCTAGATACCATTTGGGGGATGGGAGGGTGGAGGGGTCCTCCAAGAGCTTCTCGCTCTACCAAACCCAGCAGAGTAAATTTTCAATGCACAAAAGCTAATGAAAAACGTAATCCCCATCAAATGTCTGTGTTTCAAGTTTGCTGTTAATATATGTTGATATATGTTAATGTTGTTAATAAACTCATACTTTCTTTGATTTGAATTCATTTGCTCTCTGAAGCCAAGACTGTATCTTTGTATGTACTTACAGAGCACAACTAGGAAAACACTGTAATAGAAGCTAAGCATTGGTGATCAATTATATATCATAAATGCATTGGATAAATGTCGGATCTCCATTTAATACTGATTATTCAGGCACATTCCTCTCAAGACCAGAAGAAAAAGCAAATGAAGCCATATGGATTTCACTTTTTCCTTTCACTCATTGCTCTTCTCCTGCCAAATGCCAGCTTCCTGGCATTTTCTTAAAGGAAGGGTATTTTTTTTTTTTTTTTTTTTTTAACAGAGAGCAAAGCCAAAAAGTGTAGCAGTGATTTTATTCATGTTTAGTATAACTATAGAAATGAGTGTCATAGTCACACTTAATGGATACAGTCATATATATATATAGGTCACACAATACATATATATGTTTTCTCTTTCATTCACTTGTCTTTCATTCACTTCCAAAGCTTGGCTTTGAGTTTGCTTCTATAAGAAATGACTTTTCCCCATGTCTTTCACAGTGATCCCACCCTCTATCCTGGAAACCTCTCCCCAAACTATTTAAAGACCTAATAGATGAGATCCCCTGGAACACTGTCCTTAGGGACAAAGGAACTGAACAGAGAAGGCAAACTTTTAAGGATGTGTTTCTTAGGAAGTTTAGAAGTTTCTTAGGAAGTTAAGAAGTTTCCACCCCACTGTGTAAGAAAGCGGGCAGGGAGGACAGAAAACTGGGATGGCTGAGCAAGGACCTGCTATCAAATGGAGGTTCAAGGAGAAAATGCACAAGAAGTGGCGGTGGGGACTTGTGACCTGGGGAAAGTACAGGGATGTTGTCCAGATGTGCTGGGATGGGATCAGGAAAGCTGAGGCACAGATGGAATTGAGCTTGGCAAGGGATAGAAAAAAGTAACAAGAAGGGTTTCTGTACGTATAATTGCTCAGAAAAGAAAGACCAAGGAGAGTGTACCCCCTCTGATAAATGGGACGAGAGAAACGGTAACGACAGACATGGATACTCAGCAACTTCTTTGCCTCACACTTCACTGCCAGTCTGGCTTCCCGCGTCTCTTTTTTCCCTGAACCATAGATGGAAGCTGGGGGAGCAAAGTCCCTCCCACTGTAAGTGAAGAGCAGGTTCGAGACCACCTGATGAAACTAAACAAGTACAAGCCTATGGGGCCTGGTGACATGCATACCGGGGTCCTGAAGGAGTTGGCTGGTGTAGTTGACAAGACTCTCCCCATCACATTTGAAAAGTCTTGGCCATCAGGCAAGGTCCCTGGTAACTGGAAAAAGGGAAACATCACTCCCATTTTTAAAAAGGGTAGAAAGGAGGACCCGGGGAACAACAGACTGGTGAGTCTCACCTCTTTGCCTGGAAAGATCATGGAAAAGATCCTCCTGGAAGCAATGTCAAGGCACATGCAAGACCAAGAGGTGATCTGAGACAGCCAGCATGGCTTCACCAAGAGTAAATCATACCTAACCAATCTGGTGGCCTTCTACAATGGAGTGACTGCATCAGTTGGCAAGGGAAGACCAACCAATGTCATCTACCTGGAATTCTGCAAGACCTTTGACATGGTTCCACATGACATCCTGGTCTCCAAACTGGAGAGATATGGAGCAATGGGTAGACCTTTCAGTGGCTAAGGAGTTGACTTAAAGGTTGCACCCAGAGAGTGGTGGTCAGTGTCTCTGTGTCTAGGTGGAGTCTGGTGATGAGTGGTGTTCCTCAGGGGTCTGTCTTGGGACTTGTACTGTTTAATATCTTTATCAACAACATAGACAATGGGATCGAGTGCACCTTCAGCAAGGTTGCAGATGACACCAAGCTGAGTGGTGCAGTTGATACAAGAAAAGGAAAAGATGCCATTCAAAGGGACCCGGACAAGCTTGAGAATTGGGCCCATATGAATCTAATGAGGTTCAGCAAATCCAAGTGCAAGGTGCTGCACCTGGGTCAGAGCAATCTCAGACATGAGTACAGACTGGGAAAAGAACCCATTGAGAGCAGCCCTGCAGAGAAGAACTTGGGGGTTCTGGTGGGTGAAAAGCTTTACCTGTACCAGCAGTGCCTGCTTGCAGCCCAGAAGCACAGCTGCATCCTGGGCTCCATCAACAGAGGCACGGCCGGCAGGTTGAGGGAGGTGACCGTCCCCCTCTTCTTTGCCCTTCTGAGGCCCCACCTGGAGTGCTGCATCCAGGTTTGGGGCCCCCAGCACAAGAAGGAAGTGGGGCTGTACCAGGAGGTCCAGAGGATCAAGGGGCTGGAGCACCTGTCCTTTGATGACAGGCTGAGAGATCTGGGGATGTTCAGCTGGAGAAGAGAAGGCTCTGGGGTGACCTCACTGCAGCTTTTCAATACTTAAAGGGGACTTATAAAAAAAAGATGGAGAGCAACTCTTTGCTCAGTCAGATAATGATAAGACAAGGGGGAATGGTTTTAAAGTGAAAGAGGGGAGATTTAGGTTAGAGGTTAGGAGGAAATTCTTCACTGTAAGGGTAGTGAGGCACTGAAACAGGTTGCCCAGAGATGTTGTGGATGCCCCATCCCTGGAGGTGTTCAAGACCAGGTTAGATGAGGCCCTGAGTAACCTGATCTAGTGGGTTCACTGACCTCTGGATCCAAAACCGCACTCTTTCATGGTCACTTTAGCCAAGACTGCGTTTGACCTTCACATTCCCCACCAGAAAGAGCTCCATGCACCCCTGTTGCTCATTGACATAGAAAGTAATGCACCCTCCTCATCTGCCTAGCCAGTCCTTCCTAAAGAGCCTGTATTCTTCCATTCCAAGACTCCATTCCTGGGAGCCGTCCCATCAGGTCTCTGTGATGCCAATAAGATCACAGCTCTGGAAGTGTATACATGTCTCTAACTCACCTTATTTACTCCCCATACTATGTGTGTTGGTATAATAGGCACTTAAGAGGGGCGCCCCAGAATGTTGTGGTCATGGAAAGTGTTTGGGGATTTGTCCATAATGCTCCTTTGTAGGCATTTCCTGGATACGTTACAAGTGCTGGAGGTGACTCCACTCAAGACCCACGTCATTGATTTTATGATCCCACCCTATCATATCCCTCCATGCTCCTTATTAAGCAGCCCTTTGCATCACTTCTTTGCAGGTCATGCTGGTTACCTTCTCCCTTCCCCCTCCTCTCTAGTTTAATTTTTCTGTTTTCTCTGGCTTCACCACTGAGCTCACCAAACAAAATTATGGTTTCTGTGAGTTCTTCCCATTAGGAGAGAAAATATCATTAGCTGTTTTTGTTTAATGCAATGCTTGTATGGATACTCAATTCATGACAGAGAAATAAAGCACAAAATTAATCAATATTTTTTTTTGTCACAGGACCACCACCTTTTGAAACAGCACACTGACCAAAAAAATATTTTTAGAAGTCTTGTGCAGAAGTATCTACTTCAGGATGTGCCTAATGCTTTTCACTGCCCTCATTATTTTATCTATAATATATTTCAGGTATGCAAGCCATCACTAAAAGGTTGCCAATAGGAAATATTACATTTCCTTGAGCTTTTGATTTAGGTAACATCATATGTTTTTGTCTCCTTAAAGTGTATAGTTCATTAATTTATCAGATAGAAGATTGTGCTCACAAACCCTTTTATTTCATCTATTCATATATTTTCCCAGAGATGCTTTGTGCAGTGTGCAGCAATATCATCTTGAGAAGGAAAATAAATTTGTGAGAAGGCAACAAAAGTATTTTGCCAGAAACAACTACTTGATGTTGTATAGTTCCCATTCCTTTAGGCTGAGATCTTGCATCATTGTTTTGCTGCTTTTGAAGGGGTCCATTTCTACAGTAGGAGTGTGCCTCTGATAAAAACAGTTAAAGTCTCATGTCTGGATCTATCTGTACCTAATACCGTTTTAAACAGTCAGCTAGACACCAACTTCTCAAATAAAACCAGCTTCATTTCTGAGGAAACAGTACTCGAACAAGTCAGATTAAAAATGCACCGTCAGCTGATGAATATTCAAATATTTTGTTAGTGTTGTCTTTAAGAATATTTTGACAATTTTTTTGCCAGCATAACTGATAATGATAAAAATTCACCAGCAGAAAATGTACATGCTCTTCCAGAAATGACGATTACCTACAAGAGGCAGAGTTGCTCTGGTTCCCGAGGGGTGGGGTGGGGGGTGGGGTTTGGGGGTGGGATGGAAGAGAGCCGTCAAGCTTGTTAAGGTTTTTCTGTAAGAAACACTAAAAATGCTTTTGCTTTTGCCCTTGTCCCCTTGGCAGAATTGTACAGTGTTCATGTACACCACTGAGGAAAAATATGTTAACATAAAGAGGGCTGGTGAATCACAAAGGGGAATTCTTTATGTAGCTTGTTTCCATATGAAAATAGCAACATTTGTGCATAAATAGCTTGCAACATTTTTTATGAATTGTACCCTAAGTGCTCATGATTGTACTTGGTATTCAGTTTTCAGTCATTAGGTAGCGTTGAAACAACAGGAAGAAAAAAAAGGCAACATTTTGTACCTGTGGTACTCACTTGGACAACACAGGTTTAGTAAAATAGCTACACTCTTTTTCTTTTTTGTTACAAATTATGCAGGGACAAAATGATGTGTGATTCAATGAAAAGGCAAATAATATATTTCTGAAACATTAATAGTCAGTGCCATACTCCAGATAAGGGGGGAAAATTGTTACACTGATTTTTCTATCTGATTTAAATTCACTTTCCCATCTTCACTAATCTGGATGCTGCCTTGACAGAATCAGATTTTGTATGGAAAAAGAGATGATGTTTCTCTTATCTCCAGGTTAATGGTGCTTTACAACTTTTCTTTCTTTCTTTTTCTTTCTTTCTCTCTTTCTTTCTTTCTTTCTTTCTTTCTTTCTTTCTTTCTTTCTTTCTTTCTTTCTTTCTTTCTTTTTCTTTCTCTCTTTCTCTCTCTCTTTCTTCTTTCTTCTCTTTCTTTCTTTTTCTTCCTTCCTTCCTTCCTTCCTTCCTTCCTTCCTTCCTTCCTTCCTTCCTTCCTTCCTTCCTTCCTTCCTTCCTTTCTTCCTTGGGGTATTTGTGAGTTTTTGTTTGTTTGTTTCTTTGTTTTTTGTTCATTTGATGGATGGTTTAAACACATTATCCAGCCATCAGGTCTTTGAGTAGAGTTTATTCTGACTCCTTTCTTTTTATCCAAGAAGAAGAAATTTAACAGAAAACAAAAGCTTTTTCAAAATGCATTACAAGACAAGGGTGTATGGGAGAAGGACAATGAAGAACTTATGGTATTGTTTCTTTCAAACTCTGTCAGGACCCTGAACCTAGAACTAATCTGTTTGAACGAAGTAGAAGCACTTCACTTAACATGATCCAAATAAGCAGTGGCAGTCATTCATATAATTAATAACCACTATCTACGTTTCTAAGAGGCCAAAAAAAAATTCTTTTTTTTGTGAATGTTAATTTCTGTGAGTTTTAACTTTTGCTGTGTGGCATCCAATTGTGTAATGGAAAAAGCCATAGGCTGGAAAACAAGTATTTGATTGTCCTTCTCTCTGTATCTTTCATCATTCTGGGTTTTGATTACCTTTCCTTTTATTATTATTATTATTATTATTATTATTATTATTATTATTATTATTATTATTATTATTTAATATATTATATATTATATATTATATATTATATAATAAAAATATAATATTATTCATTTATTTATTTATATTATATTTATTTATTTATATAATAATAATTTATATAATAATAATTATATAATATATTATATATTAAATATTAAATAATAATATATAAATATAATATATAATATATAATATATATATAATATAAATATATATATAATATATATATATATAATATATATATATATAATATATATAAATATATAATTATTATATAAATTATTATTATATAAATAAATAAATATAATATAAATAAATAAATGAATAATATTATATTTTTATTATATAATATATAATATATTAAATAATAATAATAATAATAATAATAATAATAATAATAATAATAATAATAATTTTCCTTTCTGCTTTGCTAAAAGAACATGATGAAAATGGAAAGAAAGAAACATAGTATTTCTAAACTACAAGAGTTTTGTACCTATTGCAAGACTGTGGGTCTGTAGCAGTTAATGATCAAATTAAATAGTATCTTTAAGATCTTAACATCTTCAGGGATAAAAAGGAAGATCTATTTGGTTGTTATGCTAAGACATATTTGTTTTTAATGGCAAGATTTTTGGCTACTGAACAATATATTGCAGTAAGCAGTTTCCTTAGGAGGCTTGCATCCAGGTACAATTAACAATAACATGATCCCAATTTAGATCATTTGATAAGACCAGAGATAACGTCACTTACTTGTGTATTCATATAACAGTCAAATTTGCTTGGGGTTCATGCATTCAGTACATGAGCTGGTCTCAGTAAACTCCCACAAGTCCTATTGGTAGCAGGTGAAAACACTAAAATCTTAAACCTCAAGCAGTTTTCTTCAGATTGACATTTTATCTTAGTATTCTACATTGAGATTAATTCAGTGTAATGACCTTGCCTGCAAACTTTCAAATTGATACCATAAGAAATTAATTTATGCTGTTTTTCAAGTAGAAGTCACTCGTTGTCATATGTGTATGTCCATCCACCTTGTATCAGACTGTCTAGTAATGAGGAGTGAACCTGACTTTGGGGTAATGTAGTTAGCTTTGTAATCAGACTGAACAAAAGAAATCCTGTCCCATACCTATCTGTCCTCACAAGTGCAAGAGCACAAATAAGATGATATTTCAAATCTCTCTCTCCCTCTCTTTTTTTTCTTTTTTCATTTCTTTCTCTCCCAGGCCAGACAGCTTACTAACAGTCCATCAATAGGAGATTCTCCAGCAGATTTCGGAGACAATTGAGTGTAAAATGAAACAATCAAGCTGGTCTTCTGTGCTTCCAGGCCGGATATCATAGCAGGGCTTAGAGTAGGTGTGTGTTTCCTTGGGTATCTCTGGGAGCCACACAGCATTGTACCCTCTACCCTTCCACATGGCATTACACTAGCCCCTGTTTGGAGTTGTGCTGAGTAAACTGGCTTTATTTAGCCTGATCTCGCTAACAAATCTGATCATTAGAGTGTTCTGAAACTCAGTGTCGGGGGCTCCTGCTCTGAAATGGCTGCATGATGGAAAGGGAGGAGGAGATAGCAGCAAGCAAATGACAGACACAACTGTAGATCAATGTGGTGATTGTATCAATTTCAGATTCTCTGCTAACAATAGGTGTCTGATTGGACACCACTGACTTTATTGGGAAGTAGATGGGATATAATACACCTTCCAGTGCATTAGTTGTTTCTGCTGATTGGATGAAGGATAAATTTCACATGGAGGACAGTTTGAGTCCCATCATTCTCACAATTACGTTGAACACCAGCTAAAAGTGTCCTGTTGCTGCTGCACTTTGCGGCAGCAAATTAGAAGGATTTTCCTAATGCATTTCCTTACCATAGTATGTGCAGCATCATTCTTCAATAAACAGATGTGGGTCAAAATATCTCACTGTTCTTAATTTTAATAATTCCGTTTAAAGGGCAATCACTTTCTCTAGAAAAGGAAAAATACAATAGGAAGATTAAACAGAACAGTAGGACTCATGGAAGTTGAACAAATAAGTTGAATGTTAAGAAGCTTTTATTGCACGTAGTCTTATTTTATTCCAAAAGAAAGCAATGTAAAATATGTAGTGAAAATAGCCATAAAACAAATCATCACCCCCTTAATCTCTTAACCCTGCCCCCACTGCCCCTACTCCCCAACCTACACCACCCCCACCCCCCAAAAAAAGGAATTTTAGCCATATTAGATTATCTGGACCACCTCCGCTTGTTTGAACCACGCGTTTAACTTTATACAGAAACTGCCATGAGATTTTTAATTGTTGTTTTCAAGACTCAGCTCAGCAAAATGTTGAATTCTCTTCCAATAATGCAGTAAATGAAAAGGGTAGCAGAATGGGGAGAATCCCATAGTTTGCTGAAGAACATGTTATTTATCTTCCAGAGACTTAAAGCTTTGCATGTTAGTTCTGCTGGCTCAGGGCCAGACTGCACACTACATTTTAGAGTCACACTAAAGACCCCAGTTCATCAAGGTACTTAAACATTTGTGTGATGTTCAGTATATGAGGAATACAAGTTAAATCAGAGTTTAATTATGCGATTAACTCAATTTATTTAACATTCTAAGCAGAGCATATAAACAGACCATGTAAATAAAGGGCAGAAGAGTTACTTTCAAGAGTAATTCAATAACTGTTAAATATTTTCTTCATGGTTCATGAATTGTGTGGCCTTGTGTATTTACCTTTTAATTGTTCATGACTATTGGGATTCTAAAAACAAACAACTGGGAACTAATCTCATCTAAGGAGTTTTTCAAAGAACATTTTCATCATTTATCAAGCCCCCTTTGCTCTGTTAGACTTCACTGAATGACAAGGCTATTTTCAAGCCATAAACCCCCAAGCCCCATGCAGTTATGGCATGCAACCAAAGAAGTCTGGAGGAGAAAATGAAGTCATAATTAACAACAGCTGCTCACGCCTAGCATTTTCAAATAACAACCAAAGATTCACTTCTCCCTCCCTACGCGCCCCCCCCCCCCAAAAAAAAAAAAAAAAAAAAAAAAAAAAAGTAGTATTGACTGAGATCCCAATGATTTATTTTCAGGGAAAAAAGAGGATGCCTCACACAAGTCAGTGGGGGTCTCTTTGTTGTCCAAGCCATGTGGGAACCTCTCAACACTGTTTAATACAGGTTTCACTGTTGTTTGCTGGTTGCATTCAGTGACCAAATCAAAGCAAAATGACAGTAGTTTTCTTTACTCACATATTGTTATTGGTTCAGTGCAAGATTTTGTCATTACAGTGCATGGGAGTATTCTGTCCTTTAGAAGCGAATATTAAAATATAGAATGGAATGATCATGTTTTATTGGCTTAGCCTTTCCCTGCACTGCTTATAAAAACAGACAGTGCTTTTAAATGTCTCTCTAATGCTCATTTTCCTGAGGGTGTGGTTGACCTCTAGTAGTTTACAACTTGGCTGTTAGTTAAGACTAATTAACTTTGACTTTGTTGTTAGAATAGTCTAATCAGGGGGTTAATCTTAAATAAAATGAAGAAATATCACATTCAAATATAACAATGGAAATTGAGAGTGTTTGTAAGTTGGCTATATAAGGAGGTCTTTTCCTGTAGTCATCTGTATTATCCTAAAAATGTTTGTGGTTTCATGCACTTTTACAACTCTTTTTAAGATAGCTGTAGACTCTTTACCAGTGAAAAACACTTGTTATATCTTGCACACCTTATCTGCTCGTTTCCAGTTCTTCTTAATATGCAACATGGTTTCATTTTTAAGCAGACCGATTTTAATGAAATAATTATGTTTCATAAAATAGTATGGCTTAAGGCTTTTAACCAAAAACCTTTGTGCTAAAGGCTAAATTTGCAATAGTTTTAGTTGTATCATTAATTCTTGAAGTACTTTCTCTATGGGGCCTTCCATATAACATTATCACTTCATCTTATACATCTACCACAGAAAAAGTAAGCCATATTTTATTTGTGGAAAATGTTATTTTAATTTAAGCTAGAGGAGTGAAGAATCTCATGTTTTAATTATTCTAAAATTACAAAATTGACCTTATCATACCACTTTTACAAAGAAATAATTTGCATTAGACAATAACTTTTCAGTAAATAATTGTCTGTAATAGCAAAAAAATAACATAGGTTGAGTTTGTATAATAGCCATGAAAGTGGTCTTAATGTAATGCTCAGCTTTAATATATCAATTAGATCAATACATTAAGCATTACTTTAACTTAAGTAAAAGTTAAATAATTTAGTTTTAGAGAAATAATGGCAATAAAGTCTAAATCGTTCTCTTTAAAAGTTTGCTTTATTTGCATTCACATCTTTACAATTAACATAAAGTGAAAAACAATTTAGGAAATCATTGCCCTGGCATTAGTATTCCAAATTAATTATTTTTCTTTTGTTGCAGTAGAAACAACATGAACAAAAAGTTAAACTTCTAAAGTTTTGTATTTACACTCAAATTCAGTAAAGACCTAAGGGTAAACTGGTTAACATTATTAAGAGCAAGCTTTGTATTCAGGGAAAGTCATTCATAAAATCAAAATTTATTTAGATAATATTAAATAGTATTAAAATATACCAATTTTATTGAAGTTATTGTATGAAGTCTTGGGCTGGACTAAAACCACAGACTACATAGACTGAGAATGGTGCTGTAAAAGTGTGTTCTATTGAACTTTCCTCACTGACAGAAATGTGTTTGTAAGCTTTTCTTTTTCCTGGTGAACCCCACTACTGTATCCACAAAGCAGCAGAGGAAAAGTCATCTGTAGTTTCAACCTCATCTGATCACTGATCTAAAACTGTCCTCAAACTTGTTGATTTGTGCATAAGCCTTACATTGGATGTTTTCTACTTGATGGCTCCTAAGCAAAGGACGTAGTGGTTTTCCATTACAATCAGGAGTTTTGGTAACTAATTCAAGCAGGTACAAGACTTAGGAGTTTGACATTGATTGCTACTACACCAAATTGTTTCACAGAGTGAAGACTCAAAAGCTCGAATTCCAGAAGATATATGTCGGTTTCATACAACAGTTTCCCTACCTGAGTAGTGATGCTCAAAAACATACCCCTTTCCTGCCCATTGGCTGCAGTTTGCCTGTGATCTCTTTACTCAGCTGAAGTTAAGTGCATACTTCAATGTCTACGTGGATATTCATGAAGTAGGAGCATGTATCTTCTGCCCCTAAAGCAAGGGGTAATGATAGCAGTGGATAGACAATCAGGAGAATGTGTTCAAGTCACACTGACTGCTACTCAGCCATTAAGGTGGAGTTAAAACAGAACTCTGGGAAGGAAGAGGTTGGCCCTCCTTGATTTCCCTCGGGCTCCTCTACTGCTGCAACTCTCGCTGGAATTACTGTGATATACTTTAGAGGAGCGAAGACTTGCTGTGCAGCTCTGAACTACTGCTACCCTCATGCTGGCTGTGAGAGGCTGCCTTTTCTGTACACTCTTTGAAACAGGCAGAGATAAGTGAGCTTCATTTTATTGTACAGATCCAAATAAGAAAAAGGTCTGGCTTGGCCTCTCCTCTTGAGAAATTCACTCTAGTTCACCTGATGAATATCAAATAAATCCTAAGACTTTGACCTGTAGCATAAATGAGATTTCAATGTACAGGACAAGATTCTTGCTAACACTTCTGCATAAATCTGAATTTCAATTTTTGCAGTAAGACATTGCATGCAATATTTTTGATCAATGTATGTTATGCCTTAATGTATTTTCCTTCCTGGAGGATGACATGTAGATGTGTTTAAGCTTACCTAATTTAACACTCTTGTGGTTTAATTTTTCACTTTGTCTTATTGTCTACTTTTTTTCCTTCTTGACAGAGTGCCTGCAGGAAATATTTTCCTGTTGCATGCATTTTGACATTCCCAACAGTCTGTTATACTAACTGTCAGCAGCTGGAACTACTTGTAATTTTTTTTCCTCTTTTCATTGTCTCTGTTCTTCAGGTAGTCTTTTCTGTTTGTAACATATTTCTCAGCAAGTATGATCCGGCCTTAAGTAAAAGAAGATGCAATGATTGCTCTCTATGCCAGATTCTTCTTATTTAAGCTACTGAACCTCTGTGGATATGTTGAGTCCTATGGATTTTTTATTTTTATTTTTATTTTTTTTTTCCATTGGAACAAAGCAGAACTTGCACTGTAATAAATGTAATAGGAAGCAGTATTACATGGGAAGGTAGCTCTCACTGTGCTCTATCAGCCTCATATTTAAACAATCTGTTGTAACCACATTTAATAGAAAGGCCCTAACCTCCTTCTTAGGACACACAAGCTCGTTGTTCCAGCTTCTTGATAATGTTTAGTTCAGCACATTTCTCATCCCAATGAACAGGTAAAGTACCCCTTACCAAAATTCATGAAGATTAAATGCCACCTTAGGGATCTCTAATGCGCACATTGAAAGCTTTTTTTTTTTTTTTTTTTTTTTTTTTTTTTTTTAAGAAAAAAAGTATTGTGATATGATTAAAGGAAATTGATCCAGGGATTTAGAGAATGTACATCTGAGAGTCAATTGTGAATCATTGCTTTTTCAGAATCCTTTTTTGTCTTTTTCAAAGAAGAAAGTAGTGTTGTTAGGTAACTTGTGCTCCTACTGGATTTTTAAGTCCCTTGTTCTAGATTCCTACTGAAAAATGAGGTATGTGAATTATTTTCATGTGTATTGCACGTGTGCATTTCAGTCTGCCTAGGCACTGAACTAATTACACAGAATCTCACCCCTGTTTTAGTGATTGAAGCTGCTCTACCTTTCTGAATACTCTATTCCAGAAAAAAAAAAAAAAAAAAGTTACTTTTTGGTCTCCACTGGATCTGCATTGCAGAGAGGAAACTAGAACTGTTTGCATTTGGTTAATGTGCAAATGGAATCCCATTTGTTAAATTCACCTTCAAATTTGCAGCATAGGCTACACCTGTTTCTGCAACCATACTAACTTTCTGCTGAATATGTGAAAAGTGTACCTGCTCATAGTCCTGAAGGAAAGTTAGAGAAAAGACGCTTACCATGTGCTAACAGCACAGAATAAAACTTTTCATCTTAATTTAACACAGTCAATTGCCATTCAATTACCAAATTTTGCTTGTAATTTTAACATTATTTTAACATGGCACTTATAACAGAAATGATTGTGGTGTTTGACAGAAATGAAGAAATGTTTTAGTGACCATTTGCAAAATATTCTTACACAGCAGGAGATAAATCTCTTCCAAAATCTCAGTTTTACACTGAGCTACTAATGCCTCACAGTAAAATTTCTAGTGAGTGTAACCTCGGTGGCTTCACAATACTGTAACTGGGGAAAATACTCAGCTATGATGCATCATCTGCAATATTTTTGGGGAAAAATAATTTCAAAGTCTTGGTGATTTCTGTTGTTTGGAAAGGCACTATTTGCTGTCTGTGGAACTTGCGTTATTTTTGTCATATCAGCTTTGGCATATAAATATTTATAAATATTTTTTCTCTTAACCCAATTAAACAGGCAGTAGGCAGTTCCTACACTGTAGTTTTTAAAAGATAATTTGCCATGGCAGTAATAAGAAAACAGATTGTAGCCCCCTCCTAGACCTTTAGTAAAATTGCCATTAAATGTAAATACCCCCAAATTTATTAATGTGCACTGTCCTTCATGGAAATGATTGTTGTGATTAGAGTAGAGGAAATAACATCAACAAATCCCATGCATTTAACTATAAAATTAATTTAAAATAAATTCTAAGAAAGAAACTTGCATACATCTTATAAACCCCAAAATGTTCAAACAGAATTCCTATCAGAAAGACAGGAAGACCTGATATTCCAATTAGTCTCTGCTTTTGCATTTTACAGATACTTATTTTTCATGGAAGGATTAAGCCTAGAGATAACGCAGAGATTGCACAGAAAATATCTACTGCCATGTGAATAACATTTTTCCTTAGCTGTGACAGAGAAAATTACAGATCTTACAAGGATTTACTATACAATCTATTTTTATAAGAGAATATACATGAAGTTACCATCACTGAAACATGGTGGGACCACTCCAACAACTGGAGTGCTGCAATGGATGGCTACAAGCTCTTCAGAAGGGACAGACAACTAAGGAGATGTGGTGCTGTGGCTTTCTGTATTAGAGAGTGTTTTGATGTTGTTGAGCTCAGGGTTGGGAATGATAAGTTAGAGTCCCTGTGAATGAGGGTTATGGGTCTGTTATAGACCACCAAACCAGGATGAAGAGACAGATGAGCCGTTCTTTAGGCAGCTGGCAGAAGTCACTCAAATGCCAGTGCTTGTTCTCATGGGGGACTTTAATTTCCTGGACATATGCTGGAAATACAGTGTAGCTCTGAGGAAGCAGTCTAGGAGGTTCCTGGAGTGCATGGAAGACAGCTTCCTGACTCAGCTTGTTAGTGAGCCAACCGGAGGCTGTGCCCCAATAGACGTGCTGTTCATGAACAGAGAAAGACTGGTGAGAGATGTGGTGGTCAGTAACTGTCTTGTGCAGAGTGACCATGACATGGTAGAGTTCTCTGTTCTTGGAGGAGTCAGCAGGGGGGTCAGTAAAACTCTCCTTGGACTTCCTGAGGGCAGACTTTGAACTGTTCAGGACACTGCTAGGGAGGGTCCCTTGGGAGTCAGTCCTGAAGGGCAGAGGGGTCCAGAACGGCTGCAGCTCCTCAGGAAGGAAGTCTTAAAGGTGCAGGAGCAGGCTGTCCCGGTGTGCCATAAGATGGGCTGGCTGGGAAGAAGACCGGCGTGGCTGAACAGGGAACTTTTGCTGAGTGTCTGGAAGAAAAAGAGAGTTTATGACCAGTGGAAGAAGGGGCAGGTAACCTGGGGAGAGTACAAGCAAGTTGCCAGTGTATGCAGGGAAAAAATCAGGAAGGCCAAAGCCCAGTACGAGGTAAACCTGTCCACTATGGTTAAGGATAACAAAATACATTTTTATAAATATTTTAATGACAAGAAGAGGACCAAGGATAATCTTCATCCTTTACTGAACACCTGTGGGAACATGACTACTGAGGATAAGGAAAAGGGTGAGATTCTCAATGCCTTTTTTACGTCTGTCTTTACTATCCAGACCACTTATCCTTGGAGTACTCAGCCTCCCAACCTGGAAGTCTGGGACAGGAAGCAGAAGAACAACACCCCCTCCCACCCCCCTCACCCTCCCTCAAGTTCAGGTGGAAAGAGTTAGAGACCTGCTGCTCCACCTGGACTGTCACAAGTCCATGGGGCCAGATGGGATCCACACGAGGGTGCTGAGGGAGTTGGTGGATATGATTGCTGGGCCACTTCCCATCATCTGTCAGTGGTCATGGTCATCCAGGGAGGTCCCAGATGACTGGAGACTTGCTAATGTGATGCCCATCTATAAGAAGGGTTGTAAGGAGGACCCGGGGAACTCCAGGCATGTCAGCCTGACCTCGGTATCAGGAAAGGTGATGGAACGGGTCATTGTGAATGTAATCATGCAGCATATACAGGACAGCCAGGGGATCAGGCCCAGTCAGCATGGGTTCATGAAAGGCAACTCCTGCCTGACGATTCTCATCTCCTTCTGTGACCGGGTGACCCGCCCAGTGGATGAGGGAAAACCTGTTGATGTAGTCTACCTAGACTTCAGCAAAGCCTTTGACATGGTCTCCCATAGTATTCTGCTGGAGAACCTGGCAGCCCATGGCTTGGACAGGTACACTCTTTGCTGGGTTAAAAACTAGCTGGAAATTGAAAATAGTCTTCGGTTACAATATGAGTATCCTGTGTTATTTTATTTGTGTAATAGTCAGATATACTAGGTTATACAATGTACAAGTGTACAGTTACAGCTGTATGGCCTACTGACTCTTGAGGCTTTCTTAGAACTGAGATGTATATTCAGCCTGCACTGCTGAGAAAATTTTTAAATAAATAAATACTGCATGTAACAAACAGGCTTTCTGTAGGCAAGTTTATTGATTCGTTGTTTGGGAAAACCCACCGAGGAGGGGTAAGAGGAAAAGCCTCACTACAGCAGGCCCAGGAACAGAAAACAAAACAATCTCAGGCTTGTATTTGATGTTGATCTCTGTGATGTATTTAGAGGCCAGTTAAAATGCTGAGTGCAAACAGAAATGGTCTTCTTGCTCAAAACTATTTGTGAAGGAAATTAGTCTATCCCAGGGCTGCAAAGCTCTCCCTCAAACATTCATAGATGGCCTATCTCTATTTTGAGAGAAACAGTTAGGTTGAAAAAGTGTAAACAGAACCAAAGAGGTCTCTAAAGTGGCAAACAAAAAAAATCTGACTAATCACTTCCTGACCACAGTGGACTCAGAGAGGTTTTAGAGTGATTTGAGGATTTTCAGGACTGATTTTAGGATTTCTTCCTGACAACAGGACAGATTCAGTATTACAGTGAGAGAGATTACAGAGTGAGAGCTTTGACGAAAAGAAAACACGTTTTGCTCTGTGGTGACACAGCAGCACCTAAGAGTGCCAGTGAAACTACTAAGCATTGAAGATACTCACAGGTAACTATAGAACACACAAACTTAATCATTTTTACTGTTTGAATTCATAACAAAGTAATGTATAAGCTAATTAAATTATCTTAAGGTATGTAACAAGCTCTCCACATGAACACATTTAAGTCTTACTGCTACTGACTTCATCAGGACTTCCAGGTTTATCTTCTTCAAAGCATCTAAATATAGAAAGAACCTTGTATTTAAATGTGCTTTATTATGCTAGTTGTTTATGTATTGTCAAGAAACATCACATGACTGACATGACTGGAGTGCTGCAATGCATAGCTATAATCTCTTCAGAAGGGATAAGCTAGGAAGGAGAATTGATGGGGTAGCCCTATACATTAGGGAGTGGTTTGATTATCTAGAGGTTAATAATGGCAACAGCAATATTGAGTGTTTATGGGTAAGAATCAGAGGGAAGGCCAATGAGGCAGATATAGCTGTAGGAATTGTAGATACCACCCAAGCAGGATGAAGAGGCAGATGACATATTCTGTAAGCATCTAGGAGAAGTCCCAAAATCACTATGCCTTGTTCTCATGGGGTACTTCAATATACCAAATGTCTGCTGGAAATGCAATACAGCAGAGAAGAAACATCTAGGAGGTTTCTGAAGTGTGTGGAAGATAAATTCCTTACACAGATGGTGAGTGAGTCAACTAGGGGAGGTACCCCACTACACCTTTTGCTTGTGAACAGAAAAGGACTTGTGGATGATGTAAACGTTGGAAGCCATCTTGGGCTTAAAAATAATGAATTATTAGAGTTTTCAATTATTTGTAAAGTAAGAAGGTGGGTTAGCAGAACTGCCACCTTGGACTTCCAGAGGGCAGACTTTAGCCTATTTAGGAGACTGGTTGGTGGAGTCCCTTGGGAGTCAGTCCTTAAGGGCAAAGGAGTCCAGGAAGGATGGACACTCTTCAGGAAGAAAGTCTTAAATGCACAGGAGCAGGCCATCTCCATGTGCTGAAGGATGAGCCATTGGGGAAGAAGATCAGCCTGGCTGTACAGAGAGCTTTAGCCAGAGCTCAGGAAGATGAAAAGAGCTTATGATCTTTGGAAGGAGAATACTCAGGAGGACTACAGAGATGTCGTGATGGTATGCAGGGAGAAAATTAGAAGGGCCATAGCCCACCTTAAGCTCAAGCTGTCTACTGCCATTAAGGACAATAAAAAAAAAAAGTTTATAAATATATATACAAGAAAAGGAGGACTAAGGAGAATCTCCATCCTTTATTGGATGTGGAGGGAAACATAGTGACAAGAGATGAGGAAAAGGCTGAGGTACCTAAAGACTTCTTTGCCTCAGTCTTCAGTAGTAAGACCAGTTGTTCTCTGAGTACCCAGCCCCCTTAGCTGGTAGACAGGGAAGGGGTGCACATAATCCCTCATAGTCCAAGAGGAAATGATTAGTTACCTGCTATACCACTTAGGTGTACACAAGTCTGTGGAGCCAGATGGGTGGGATCCACCCAAGGGTGATGAAGGAGCTGACAAAAGTGCACACCGCAATATTTTCCATCATTTATCAGCAGTCCTGGCTATCAGGAGAGGTCCCAGTTGATTGGTGACTAGACAATGTGACACCCATCTACAAGAAAGGCTGGAAGAGGGACTCAGGGAAGTACACGCCTGTCAGTCTGACCTTGGTACTGGGGAAGCTCATGGAGCAGGTTATCTTGAGCACCATCACACAGCACACAGAGGACAACCAGATTTTCAGGCCTAGTCAGCATAGGTTTACAGAAGACAGGTCCTGCTTGACTAACCTTATCTCCTTCTGTGACAATGTGATGCACCTAGTGGATGAGGGAAAGACTGTGGTTGTTGTCTACCTAGATTTTGGTAAAGCTTTTGACACTGTTTCCCACAACATTCTTTGGGAGAAACTGACAGTTTATGGCTTGGATATGTGTACAATTCACTGTGTAAAAAACTGGCTGCATGGTTGGATCCAAAGAGTTGTGGTGAATGGAATGAAATCCAGTTTGAGGCTAGTCACAAGTGGTGTCCCCCAGGGTTCAGTACTGGGGGCAGTTCTCTTCAATTCTTTACCAATTATACGGACAAATGGATTGAATGCACCCTCAGTAAGTTTGCAGATGACACCAAGCTGGGTGGGAGTGTTGATCTGCTTGAGGGTAGGAAGGATCTTCAGAGGGATCTGGATAGGCTGGATCAAGGGTCCAAGGTCAGCTGAATGAATTTAGCAAGGCTAAGTGGTAGGTCATGCACTTGGTAGGTCAGCAACCCCATGCAACACTGGAGGCTGGGGGAAGAGAATCATAGAATCATCACAGAATCATCATAGAAACATAGAATCATAGAATCATAGAATCATGGAGTGGATTGGGTTGGAAGGGACCTTAAAGACCATCTAGTTCCAATCCCCCTGCCATAGCCAGAGATGTAACCCACTAGATCAGGTTACTCAGGGCCTCATCTAACCTGGTCTTGAACACCTCCAGGGATGGGGCATCCACAACATCTCTGGGCAACCTGTTTCAGTGCCTCACTACCCTTACAGTGAAGAATTTCCTCCTAACCTCTAACCTAAATCTCCCCTCTTTCACTTTAAAACCATTCCCCCTTGTCTTATCATTATCTGACTGAGCAAAGAGTTGCTCTCCATCTTTTTTTTATAAGTCCCCTTTAAGTATTGAAAAGCTGCAGTGAGGTCACCCCAGAGCCTTCTCTTCTCCAGCTGAACATCCCCAGATCTCTCAGCCTGTCATCAAAGGACAGGTGCTCCAGCCCCTTGATCCTCTGGACCTCCTGGTACAGCCCCACTTCCTTCTTGTGCTGGGGGCCCCAAACCTGGATGCAGCACTCCAGGTGGGGCCTCAGAAGGGCAAAGAAGAGGGGGACGGTCACCTCCCTCAACCTGCCGGCCGTGCCTCTGTTGATGGAGCCCAGGATGCAGCTGTGCTTCTGGGCTGCAAGCAGGCACTGCTGGTACAGGTAAAGCTTTTCACCCACCAGAACCCCCAAGTTCTTCTCTGCAGGGCTGCTCTCAATGGGTTCTTTTCCCAGTCTGTACTCATGTCTGAGATTGCTCTGACCCAGGTGCAGCACCTTGCACTTGGATTTGCTGAACCTCATTAGATTCATATGGGCCCAATTCTCAAGCTTGTCCGGGTCCCTTTGAATGGCATCTTTTCCTTTTCTTGTATCAACTGCACCACTCAGCTTGGTGTCATCTGCAACCTTGCTGAAGGTGCACTCGATCCCATTGTCTATGTTGTTGATAAAGATATTAAACAGTACAAGTCCCAAGACAGACCCCTGAGGAACACCACTCATCACCAGACTCCACCTAGACACAGAGACACTGACCACCACTCTCTGGGTGCAACCTTTAAGTCAACTCCTTAGCCACTGAAAGGTCTACCCATTGCTCCATATCTCTCCAGTTTGGAGACCAGGATGTCATGTGGAACCATGTCAAAGGTCTTGCAGAATTCCAGGTAGATGACATTGGTTGGTCTTCCCTTGCCAACTGATGCAGTCACTCCATTGTAGAAGGCCACCAGATTGGTTAGGTATGATTTACTCTTGGTGAAGCCATGCTGGCTGTCTCAGATCACCTCTTGGTCTTGCATGTGCCTTGACATTGCTTCCAGGAGGATCTTTTCCATGATCTTTCCAGGCAAAGAGGTGAGACTCACCAGTCTGTTGTTCCCCGGGTCCTCCTTTCTACCCTTTTTAAAAATGGGAGTGATGTTTCCCTTTTTCCAGTTACCAGGGACCTTGCCTGATGGCCAAGACTTTTCAAATGTGATGGGGAGAGTCTTGTCAACTACACCAGCTAACTCCTTCAGGACCCCGGTATGCATGTCACCAGGCCCCATAGGCTTGTACTTGTTTAGTTTCATCAGGTGGTCTCGAACCTGCTCTTCACTTACAGTGGGAGGGACTTTGCTCCCCCAGCTTCCATCTATGGTTCAGGGAAAAAAGAGACGCGGGAAGCCAGACTGGCAGTGAAGTGTGAGGCAAAGAAGTTGCTGAGTATCCATGTCTGTCGTTACCGTTTCTCTCGTCCCATTTATCAGAGGGGGTACACTCTCCTTGGTCTTTCTTTTCTGAGCAATTATACGTACAGAAACCCTTCTTGTTACTTTTTTCTATCCCTTGCCAAGCTCAATTCCATCTGTGCCTCAGCTTTCCTGATCCCATCCCAGCACATCTGGACAACATCCCTGTACTTTCCCCAGGTCACAAGTCCCCACCGCCACTTCTTGTGCATTTTCTCCTTGAACCTCCATTTGACAGCAGGTCCTAAAGAGTGGCTGGAAAGCTGCAGGTCAAAAGGAACCTTGGGTTATTGGTCAATAGCTGGCAGATTCTGAACCAACAGAGTGCTCAGGTGGCCAAAAAGGCTAACAGCATCTTGGCTTGTATGAGAGATACTGTAACCAGCAGGAACAGTGATTGTCCCCCTGTATTCGGCTCTTGTGAGGCTACATATTTTGTCCTAAAATACTGTGTTCATTTCTGGGCCCCTCACTATGAGAAGGACATTAAGGTAGTATGGAGTATGTCCAAAGAAGGGCAACAAAGCTGGTGAAAGGTCTAGAAAACAAGTCTAGAGGAGTGGCTGAGGGAGCTGGGGTTGTTTAGCCTAGAGAAAAGGAGACTCAGGGAATAAATACTAAAGTACTGCTCTCTACAGCTACCTCAAAGGAGGTTGGTGTGTGTGTGGGGGTCACTTCTCCCAAGCAAAAAGCAATAGGATGAGGAAATGGACTCAAGTTGTGCCAGGGGAGGTTTAGGTTGGATGCTAGGAATAAAATATTTACTGAAAGGGCTTTTAGGCATTGGAATGGGCTGCCCAGGGAAGTAGTTGAATCATTATCCCTAGAGGTATTCAAATAACATGTAGATCTGGTGTTCAGGGATATAGTTTAGTGACAGACTTGGCAGGACTAGGTTAACATTTGGATTTGATGATCTTAGAGGTCTTTTCCAAACCAAATGATAATACGATTCTAATCTTGTAATCAAGTTTCTATGTAGATAGAGATGTAGGTGGAGACAAGTTAATTATCACCAATGATAAAAAAGGTGTTGTAGAATGTTGTGGCTCAAATAAGCTGAAATCAAATGTTTGACTTGCCTTTCCCAGGACCCTTGAAAATTAAAAATAGTGATAGCTACCACATCTATAGCCTTGCACCACCATCTCTTTTCTCTAGATAAACCCTCTGGCTCTAACCTTCAGGACGTCACCTATGAGTCAGAATTTCAGTTCTTCCAATTTTTAGAGAAGGATCTGTGTATAACAGTTCACTTATTCCAAGTGTTTCTTTAGTTACCTACTCTATTCCCCTCTCGAAATGCTGCTTCAATGCTACAGACTGGACAATAAACTCATCCAAACCAAATGAACCAAAAGTTATTCATAAAATTATATTTAGCATGAATTTTGATCCACAAAGTTATGAGACAAATGGAAAGTCTGTGCAGAGATTACTAACAGTCTTCAGTGTGCTGTGGTTTAACTTGGCAGGCAGCTAACCACAGAGCCATTCACTCACTTCCTCTTTTTGGGATAGGGGACAGAACTGGAAAAAGGTAAATTCATGGGTTGAGATAAAGACAGTTTAATGGCTTGAAAAGGGAAGGGAAATTTAATAATAATAATAATAATATGTATATATATACACAATTAAAAAGAATATAGAAAAAAACTGATGCACAGTGCAATTGCTTGCCACCCACCAACCGATGCCCAGCCGGTCCCTGAATAGTAGCAGCCCTTCTGTCCTACTCATCCCAGTTGTGTTGTTCAGCATGAAGCCATATGGTACGGAATATCACTTTGGCCAGTTTGGGTCAGCTGTCCTGGTTCTGTCCCTTCCCAACTACTTGTGCACCCCAAGCTTCCTAACTGGCAGGGCAGCATGAGAAGCTGAAGAATCCTTGACTTAGTGTAAGCACTGTTCAACAACAAATAAAACATCAGTGTGTTATCAGCATTATTTTTCTACTAAATCCATACCAGCCACCACGAAGAAAATTAACCCTATCTCAGCTGAAACCAGGACAAGTTTAAGGTCTAAAGAGTGTCCAATTAGTTTAATAGAAGATAGGCTCAAAAATTTTTTTTTTATTATTATTGTTACTTTTTTTTTTTTTTTACTAAAAGTCTATGTAGTTTTAGAGGAACATAGGAGGAGTGATGGACAAACAATAGAAGACTAAGCTAAGGATTCGTAAATGCATGGAAATTGAACCTGACTCTATCCCTAAGCTACTTGTGTTTGAAAATGCTCAGGCAAAATTTCATGTATATTTTCACTCTTAAATTCTTGCCTAGGTATCCTTATGAAAAGCCTACCACCTTAAGTGGTTCCTTAGATTGAAAATAAACACTATTCTCATGGTTTATAACATGGTTTATAACATGGTTTATAACATTGGGCCCCTCGCTACAGGAAGGACATGGACGTGCTCGAGCGAGTCCAGAGAAGGGCGACCAAGCTGGTGAGGGGTCTGGAGAACAAGTCTTATGAGGAGCGGCTGAGGGAGCTGGGCTTGTTCAGCCTGGAGAAGAGGAGGCTCAGGGGCGACCTTATCGCTCTCTACAGTTACCTTAAAGGAGGCTGTAGTGAGGTGGGGATTGGTCTGTTCTCCCACGTGCCTGGTGACAGGACGAGGGGGAATGGGTGAAAGTTGCGACAGGGGAGTTTTAGGTTGGATGTTAGGAAGTACTTCTTTACCGAAAGGGTTATTAAGCATTGGAACGGGCTGCCCAGGGAGGTGGTGGAGTCACCATCCCTGGAGGTCTTTAAAAGACGTTTAGATGTAGAGCTTAGCGATATGGTTTAGTGGAGTGCTTAGTGTTAGGTCGGAGGTTGGACTCGATGATCTTGAGGTCTCTTCCAACCTAGAAATCTGTGTCTGTGTCTGTGTCTGTATCTTTATAGTTTAAGATACACATTTGCCTTTGTAGGGAGAAATCTCTTGCAGCCAAAGCTCAATTAAAATTGAAGATAACCAGTACTATGGGGGACAATAATAAAGTGTTTTGTTTTTTTTTTTTTTTAAATATGTTAACAAAAAGAGGACCAGAGAAAACATGGTCCATTACTTCATGAGGACGGTCACCTCACAAACAGGGACATAGACAAAGCAAAGATATTTAATGTTTTCTTCACCTCTTTCTTCAACAACCCTGATGGGCTATAGGATCCAGCATACCCTGAGTTGGAGGATTGAGACTGTGGAAATGATAAATTCCCAAACAACCTCCGAGTTGTGTGGGATTTGCTGCTCCAACTATGCATACATATCTATTGGGTCTGATAGGATTCATCTCAGTGTACTCAGAGAACTCTCTGATGTCATTGTAAGACCTCTCTCAATTATTTTACAATGTTCTTGGGAATATGGAGAGGTCCCAGTTGACTGGAAGCTGGCAAATGTCATTCTAATTTTCAAGAAGAGCAAGAAAACAAGACCCTGCTAATTACAGGCCTGTCAATCTCACTTCATTACCTGATAAAATTATAGAGAAAATTATTCTGAGAGTTATTCAAAAACACCTGAAGGACAATGTGGTCATTGGTCATAGCCAACAGGTGTTCACGAGGGGAAGGTCCTGCTTAACAAACTTAATTTCCTTGTGTGACGGGGTCACCCATCTAGATCACCAATGGAAGCCAATTGATGTAAACTTTTGGGATTTCGATAAAACCTTTGATACTGTTTCTCATAGTATCCTTCTGGACAAAATGTCCAGCATACAGCTAGACAAATACATAATATGATGGGTGAACTATTGACAGATGGGTTTGACTCAAATGATTCTAGTAAATGGGATTACATCAGGCGGGCAGCCAGTCCGCCTAGTGGGGTTCTGCAGGGCTTCATTTTAGTGCCAGTTCTCTTCAACGTTTTCATAAATGGCTCAGATTGTCCCCTTGTATTCTTCTCTGGTGAGGCCGCACCTCGAGTACTGTGTTTGGTTTTGGGCCCCCCAGTACAAGAAATACATGGAGGCCATGGAGCGTCTCCAGAGAAGTGCTATGAAGCTGGTAAAGGGCCTGGAACACAAGTCCTATGAGGAGCGGCTAAGGGAACTGGGGTTGTTTAGTCTGGAGAAGAGGAGGCTCAGGGGAGACCTTATTGCTCTCTACAACTACCTGAAAGGAAGCTGTTGAGCTGGGGGTCAGCCTCTTCCCGCATGTAACTGGTGATAGGACTACAGGGAATAGCCTCAAGTTGCACTGGGTGAGGTTTATGTTGGAATTTAGGAGAAATTTCTTCTCAGAAAGTAGCCAGGCATTGGAATGGGTTGCCCAGGGAAGTAGTCACTGTCCCTGGGGATGTTTAAGGAGTTGTTGGACTTGGTGCTTGGGGACATGGTTTAGTGGGTGACGTTGGTAGTAGGGTGATGGTTGGACCAGATGATCTTGGAGGTCTTTTCCAACCTTAATGATTCTATGATTCTGTGATTTTAAGATGCAGGACTACAAGGTGTTTTGTACAATTTTGCAAATGATACTACATTAGGTGGAGTAGTTGAGTCTGTGGAGGATGGAGAGGCCTTTAGTTGCCTCATGACAATCTAAAGAGCTGGGCAATCACCAACCACATGAAGTATAACAAGAGCAAGTGCCAGATTCTTTACCTGGGAAGGGGCAACCCTGGATATATATACATACAGCAGTTTTCATACTTAATTTTAAAGTCATGGAATTAACCCCAATATGGAAATATATTATAGCTATAAATTAAATCTTGTACTTTTGCAAGCAAACCTGTTTCCAATGGGTTTGTCTGCTGAGAATATTAAATGTACAAGGATAACTAGCAAAGACAAGTACTGTTGCTTTAAGTAGAAATACCAAATATGCAAGTCCTCATTTCTGAAGCAAAAGGACTCTCAGTAGCAGCCTGATACATTTCAGGGAGGAAACATGAGAGTTGCATAGCGTTGAAGGAGATCAGCATTTCAGCCTCCGTCTCACGGACACCTTGCCTGCCTCACATCCTACTTTTGCAAGGTATTGTGTAAGCAGATTTCTACTTTGCACTCCTGGCCAGTCCTGGTGACAACAGAGCCTTCCTCTACTTTTGCAAAGCATTGGACAGTCTTCCTGGGCCTTATAAATGGCTGGGGGACAAGAGTAATTTATCTGAGTAGCACTATATGTAAAATTCTCTAACAGAAGAACTGCTCTTTGGCACAGAAGGATTTCTGTTTTCTGTGTTTGGACATCCAATGTAAAGAAAATGAGAAAGCAGAAGCACAAACTCATTATGATCTTGGATAACATCAATACAAATGGAACAGTTTAAAATATTTCAGAATCCAGAGGAATTCAGCCTTAGTGACCCAGTTTTTCACAGATGTTTCCAGATAGTAATTCCAATGGTATAATTTCTTGTTTTATAGAAACATCTTATGGCTGGTACAATCGTAGTTCAGTTTAATAATGCTCTTGAAGAACATATCAAAACTCTCGCTGACAGATGGAAAAACACAGGTTCTTCAAATATGTCTGTCAGTGTATAAGCTTGTATCCCATAAGAAACTAAAATCTTTGCATTTTTTCTAGAAGATGTATTACAGGTCATGAACTATCTTTAAGTGTCTGATATAGAAGATGATGTGCCTGCCAAGATTTTAAGTGATATTTTTCTTGAGAAATGCAGCTGTTGGTTGATTGCCATGCTTAAGAGCTCTTCGCTTTTTGTCCAAGACAGGAAAAATCTTTTATTTATTTGAAGATTTACTCTAGGGGTCCCCTCCACTCTTCTGCACGTATGAAGAAGTTGTCATCCTGTCCTTTGAACTGATCTTTCTATAGATGAAAGGGATTGACCTTTGGAGTCTTGGAGTTACACCTCACCTGTGCTGCATCCCCTTCCTATTTCTTTCCCCTTTCCCCCCCATCCCCACCGTCCCATTCTCTCCCCTCCCTTCCCGCCCCCCCCCCCCCCCCATAAAAAGGCTATGTGTCATGGTCACGTTTTGACAAGAAATTAGGATAGAAACTCACTGAAGTGCTCCAGCAACTAGAGATATTCACAGCTTGAAGAACAAGCTATTTTGTTAAAGGAATAGCAGTTGTTTGAAGACCAAACTGGAAGCATCACAGGCATACATGCTCAGCCAGCAGTGACTGTTTCATTCTGGTGAAAGATCAAGCAGAGACCAGCAAAGGCTGTTTTCCAAATGTGAATAAGCATTCATGAAAAAAACAACCTGGTGACTTTAATTAACTCTGTGACTGGGAGAGGGTTAAACATGGACATTTTTAAGATATAGACATCTTTCATGAAGACTGGAGGATTCGGTCTTTCACTAGTTTGTGTCTGATACTCTGCCTCCACACTTCAAGAAGCAGAAGCAGAAAGCATGCTCTGAGGCAAATGTAGGTCAACTAATATCAGCATTTATCTCGTTCACAGAAGCATGTCTTCTGGTGGACTCTTTTTCTCATTTCTCAGCAAAGGTTACTCAAGCTCTCATCTTTTTTATATTCTTCCTTAAAGAGCACCTTACTTAGATTTTATGTTTTTCTCAAGACTTAGATCTTCCAAGTTGCTTGCAATTGTGTTTGTGAATTTTCTTGTATCAAAGGGTACTGTAGTACATATGCTTGGTAAAACACTTCTGTGGAGGGAAGTGGCTTAAAATAATATTTATTTAAATGCTAACCTTGATTCATATCAATAGCTACAGCAGATTCATGTCAGTAGCTACACCACTGAAAATTTCATCACTCCTGTAATGAACATAGAGTATCTTATGGTAAAATACCTTATCCCATACAATTTATTTGGGAGGTTATTTATCACGTTCTCTATTCAATGAATAGAGCATAGTGCAGATGGTAATTATCATACATGTACATATATGTCTTTATAAAACAAAACAATTTTAAACTTATTTCTTTAAACATGAAGAACAGAAAACTCAGGCTCATGGATAAGGCTGGGATTACACAGGGAATTACTTTTTACTCAATTTTATTTTGTCTTATGAACTTGTATTGCTCTATATTAGTTTGGCTAAACAAAGGCACAGTCTATCAGTGGAGCAGTTTTTATTGTCACTGGTGGCACTGATATGGGAAAAGAGAGGCTGCATTTTTCTTTCCCCTCATGGTTAATCTACATTTCATTAAGGTTACATTTAGAATACTTCTCAAAATCCATCTACCTGTGTCAACTCACATTTCCATATTGGTTGCTTATTTTTTTATTTTTTTCTTTCTCCTTTTTGCATTGTACTCTCTCTTTTTCTTCTCCCTATTCTGAAATATTAGATCACTAACAAGAGCATTTTTTTTGTGGTGATATTGTGCCCCTCCAGAAAATGACAGTATATTGCACAGATATATTTGGTGTCTGAGGTAAGGACATAAAATCACAAAGCAGCTGATGCAGTGTTTATCATTTTAACACTTCTAGTTGAAATAACAAAAGCTTTTTTTTTTTTTTTTTTTTTTTTTTTATTAAAAAGAATGATATTTAAAGGTGTTGATGTGTGTAAATCAATAATTTATCAACACGTTCTCTTTCTCCACTGCCAACCAGATGCTTCTAGCTTTGCACTGCTAGACAATGTCAGCTGCAAAGCATAATGGCCTTGTGCTCCTTGTAGAAATAAGACCATAAATATTTAAAAAATCTTTCTACAGGAAATGAGGGGGAGTTGGGATGGAGGTGAGAGATTTTGTTGGTTTACTGTAAAAGTAATGCAGATCTACATATTTTATGGGCTAGATTTATCAGAAATGGAAGCAGGGATGTTGCACCTGGATTTTTATCTCCTGACATGACTGACAAATCCAAATCTTTTCATGGCAATTTGTTGAAGACATCCAGTGAAGCTTTCTAGGGGATGGACAAGCAGCAGAATGTTCCTCTGGTATCAGTTGGCTTGGCAACTAGTAAAAGACATCCATAGGTTTCAGGTTGAAGCCTAGCTGAAAATCCACTTGGACTCCTATCTGCAAAATTTTCCTTTTGAAAAGCACTGTGTATATATATATATACACATATACATATATACATACATACATATAAATTTTATATACATATACACATATACATATGTATACATATATATATACTTTTTTTTTTTTTTTTTTTTTCCCCAGGGAACAAGGCTGAAACAGGAAGTAAAGTTTTATAGCTTTCTGTCTCAAATAATTTCCAAAGCACAGTATTAATGATTCAGGAAGCAGAGGCCTAAGATGATAGACAGTGTTACTGGCACCGTACAAAACAGAATATTACCAGAAGACTAGTAAGGACTGCTGAGGCCTGGGGGTAGTGCAGAAAAAGATGAGATGAGACAGAGGGGAGGAAAAATACCATTATCAAAGTTTAATAAAGTAATTATCATGAGTCATCACAGACAAATGACTAATTATGCTTCATCATTATATATTAAGTAATATAAAGTTTATTCTATAGAAGGCACTCCATTTGCTACTTGGCAAGGTCATATCAATTGAACACACCCAATGGCTACACAGTAAAGGACATTTATTTAAAAGAGACTAACATAAGAAAAAGTATCTTGAAAAGTAGTGTTCATGTTTTCTGCCCCCCCCCCCCAAAAAAAAAAAACCAAAAAAAAAAAGTTAATTGTCTTTGATAACTTTGTGAACATAGGAAATAGAAAGAATTTGCCACTTTGTGTTCTCCCATAGTCATTGGTCTAATCTGTGAATTGTAGTAGGGATTCAAGTTGCTGTGCAACCATTGTACTGGATACACATTTTGGAAATAGATTCATTTGGAGTTTGTTTCTTTTATTTTTTTTTCTGCAACCTTTCCCTTCACAAAAACAGTGGTGTAATAGCTGTACCCACTCTGCAGACTTACTTTCTAAATTTAAAATGGTTTACATATTGGAGTTCAAAGGCTGAATAACTGGGAGCACACTATAGCTTACTGTGCATTCTCTGAATCATGAAAAGTCAAATATGGATCTTCTCAAGGTGCTAGCTTAGTTGTGGAAACATGATATCCTTTCATTTCTTCCATGGTGGTTTATACAAAATGGGAATAGAAACCAGTTAAGTAGAGTCAGTCCAGAATAGAAAAACCCTATCTACTCACAGCTAATATAGTATGACTAAAGGAGGTCGTCTCATGGGATAGAGTATTATATAACACATACCGTCAATAGCCTGTATCTTCTTTTTCAGGATAAAAAAGTATGCGGATACACCTCTGAAATCCAGGATAGTCACATTGTTGAGGACTGCTGATTTCAATATATTTGGAACTATGGCCTAAATGAGTAAGGTAGGAGGTCCTGGAGAGAGAGCGTGATTTTTTTATATTAGTGCACATATATATATGTACGTATATGAATATGGTGTGAAGGGATGCAAGACACGGACTCCTGATGGCTCTTGAACAGGAGACCTTTATTGCCATTTTTCACCACTACGTATACTTTCCCTGTAGCCGCATGCTCTGTCCACGCGCCCGAATCTGTCATACAAATTGGTTAGAGACCCTCAGACACGCGCCTTGAGCCAGCCAGCAATTGGCCACTGCCCAAAGCTCATCTTTAACACTGTAGCCAATTTACTTTATCTCGGCCTTGCTCAAGTTTTTGGTTCTACTGCTGTTTTCCTCATTATCTCTAACTCAGGGACGTGTGAAACAGCACGAAGCTCCCTGCGAATTCCTTTCCCACAGTGGTGAATGCATTTTTGTCTTTTACCAAATTATATAGGATATTTGGGAATTTGTTAGTGTAATGCATTTTCTTTTTGAGTAAAAACTTAAAAAAAAAAAAAAAAAAGAATTTGATTACTACATCTGTTCTCAGAACACTAAGAATGACTACACCATTTCCCCGTTACCTGGACCTCCTTAGGAAACCAGATGTAAACCTTAACAAGGGTTATCCAGGTTAAATACAATTGCGGTAAACCGTACAGCAATGAGTAACCTGGCTCTAATTAAACTTAAAACTTTTTTCCTTTTCCCCACTCCCAAAATTTTGGCTGTGATCTTTTCAAATTTGTAGCAGGGAATAAAAGAGAATTCCTGCTCAACCTGTTCCTGTTCACCTCCAAATTATGAATATATTCTCTTCTTGGATGTGATAAAGCGACAAATATGGATGCACATATGTATGACTTAAAAACTGAGACTTTAATCACAAAGTTCATAATTTTTCTCCATTAATAGTGGCATTTGCTATCCTAATGTTGCTGTTCCGTGAGTTAATAAGTGTCGTGTCAGTAAGATCTCCCTTCAGCCAGACATCCAGTCTCCAGTGTTTCACCTCACATTTTTGGATCTAAGTAGGTGTCTCAGAAAATATAGATTCATCCTACAACTACTTATTACTGAAACAGTTCTCTAGCAGTGGGTGCCACTACTAACCATAAAGTTGGTTAAAATGTTTATTTTGATGCTTTCTTACTTGGATGGCTGACATGCAGATCATGCATTTACATGCAGAACAGGCAAGGGGTGGTGCCACTCTGATGTCCTATGATGTCCCATTGACATGTATTTTGGAAGCAAAGGGTCACTGGCTACTGGTACTGCTTAGATCAGGATCTAGAACATTTTATTTCAGGAGGGAGGGAAGGCTGGCCTAGGCATTAACTGCCCCTACAGCTTGTGATTGTCTTTGTTCCTCTGAGGGGCATTCATTTGCTTGTTTTTAAATTCAGTGAGAAATCTGCTTGCATCTACATTATTTAGCTATTTTTAGCATCAAATGCTTAGCAAGTACTCTGCATGCATATAAAGTTCAGTATGGCTAAAGCTAGCCTTTTCATAGATCCGGGAGAAGGTAATGACAAGAACTTCAAAACGTTTACTCGTTGTGTTATAAGAATGACTGCAGAGCTCAAAGTTTTTTTTTATTTCTTTTGGGGCAGTAAAATTTCTTTTAGGCAGCAATGGATTTGAGTCTTGGATACATTCTCATATGCCATAGCACTTTCAGTAAATGGGTAGTTGGAAATCTAATGTGAATCCAATTATATGTAATTTTATCTTTTGTGTGTGTGTGAGTATTTCCCCTTTATTAAGGGAGTGATGGGGGACTTTTGTCCCTATCAGCATAAATTACATATTAAGGAGAAAACAACTTGTTTTCTTGCTACCCATTAAACCCATGAATACTTCTTTGGAAAAAGCCATGCTTTGAAGAAACAACCATCTTATTCCAATTTGAATCAACGACACGGAAGGTAGTCCATGGGTTTCAGCCTCCATGGCTGACAGCCCACCTACAGTAGCTAGTTCACAGTGCCTAGAAGATCATCTGTTTAGTTACAGTTCACTCCTTGATTTCATGATGTCCTCAGTATGAAAATTATGTCGGCATGTCATTTTGAGTGCAGGTGTATGGAGTCTGTTACACCAATTTGAAATCTGTGTTAGATTTCACCAATACTAAAACTTTGGAAAGGCCTAATTAAGAGTAAAAATTATTATTAATAATTAAGACACAGGATCATCTAGCTCCATGCTTGATTTGGTAATTAAATTTAATTCTCCCTTTTTATTATTCTGCAAAGTTAAGTGGTTGACTGCTTTTCAGAAAAGGGATCTTAATTTTATTCTTTTTACCTACAGTGTATATTTAAGTATTAGTTTAAATTTTGATGCAGGCTTTCTTTCAAGATACTCCTGCTGAAATCTATTAGCTGGATCCACTAAGTGGAAAAATATACTCAGAATTAAATATCTGCACTTGTTAGATATTTATTGTTATTTTCATACTTCCGGTTCTAAGAGTCCATTTGCGTTTTCATTTTAAACATGAATTGGTGGGATTTCTTCATTTAAATTATTACTTGTACATTGCTAGGTGTCTTCATGATCAAGGTATGCAAGCAGGTTCCTCTATCATGGACTCCTTCTTTTTCTAGAAGGCATAAGTGACACAGATGTTGACCAGTTTGAATGACCTGTTGTATTATTATTACATGGTCTATTAAATCAACTGTAGGGCAATGTTAATATGTACCTTGGTTTCCCGAATTGTAAGCAGTGATACTTTAACTCCAAAGATATAACAGAATAGTTATTTTTGATTTTTTTTAAATAAAATTTTCAGATAAAGTTTTTTAGAGGAACATTAACATTAGACATCTTTTAATCATCGATTAATCTTTAGACATCTCAATTTCAACTGGCTACTCACTAATAACTGCATAGGTAACTCTTATTCAATGTAAAATATACAGATTTCTTAAAATCGTTTGTGTTTGTGTATTATCTAGTCGTGTGATTTAAGAAAAATTATTTAGAAGAGCAAGCAGACTTAAACAAGAGAGATCACCTTAAAAAAAAAAAAAAATCCTTCCACTGCAGATGGTGTTTTCCAACTAATAATAACAGGGAGAAGCTATTACTTTATTCTACAATACAATGAATACTTTGAAGGTTAAAGAGAAGCTAATGGTAAAACTGACTTTAGTGACTTCTTCCCAGCTTAATACCCCAGATGGAACTGCTCTCCATTTTAAACACAGATTTCATTTTTAATTAATAAATATCAAGCTGTCCCAAACCTGTTTTCAACACGGTACTCCCAGTCTGTCCTGGTTTCAGTTAGGACAGAGTTAATTTTCCTCCTAGTAGCTGGCAGGGTGCTATGTTTTGGATTAGGATGAGAAGAGCGCTGATAACATGCTGATGTCTTAATTGTTGTAGAGCAGTGCTTACACCAAGCCAAGGACTTTTCAGCCTCTCTCTGTCCTGCTAGCGAGCAGGCTAGGGATGCAGCAGAAGCTGGGAGGGGACAGACCCAGGACAGCTGACCCAAACTGGCCAAAGGGGTATTCCATACCATCTGACGTCATGCTGAACAATATATAGGGGTGGCTAGCCGGGGTGGAGGGGGGGCCGGCTGCTCGGGGATAGGCTGGGCATCGGTCAACGGGTGGTGAGCAATTGCATTGTGCATCACTTATTTCGTACACATTATTACTATTAATACTATTATTATTATTATTATTGTTGTTATTCTTTTCCCTGTCTTAATAAACTGTCTTTATCTCAACTCACAGGCTTCACTTTCCCGTTTCTCTCCCCCATCCCGGAGAGGTAGGGGGGAGGGTGAGCGAACGGCTGTGTGGTGTTTGACTGCCAGCCGGGCTAAACCACAACAGCCCATTTGGCGCCCAACGTGGGGCTCGAAGGGTTGAGATATCGACAGATTTGGCCAGAGTGTGTTAAACTAAAATTGGTATAAGTATTCGACCTGCTTAATAGTTGCTAGTCACAATGTTGATTGCCTTAATCTCAAGTCTGCTGTGCCTGTTTCCCAAATTGAGTTTTATAGCAAGTTACTTTCTGTATGTGCTCCCTGTCGTGCTGTTTACCCTTTCTGGGCCCTGGTTTAAGATTGTTATGGTACTGTGTGGTGTAACGATGGCTTATGAAATGATGAAGTATCTGGTCATGACTCTAACCTGGTATTTGTACTCAGCACTGTCGTCGACTCTATACTTCGGAAACCATATCTCAGAAACTATTAGCAATTACACCTATTGCCTTTTTTCATCAGGGAGTCAGTCTCTGGAGGGGACAGGGGAAGATATTTTTTCCTACCTGTTCACTCTCCCTTCCTCCTTCACCACCCTCTTATCCCCCGAGCTAGTTACGGTAGCTCTCCAAGATGTTGAATATCCTTGGGATACTCAGACCAGCATGTTCTTGTTGTTATGTCTCCTGAATGCGCTTCAGGTTTTGTTTAAGGTTAAACAACTACTTAGGAATCTCATCCGGAGATCTGTCTTGAGGCAGGATATTTGCGAGTGGCAGGGAGTGTGGGAGGATATGGGCAGGTTTCTAGGGCAGTGGGCACCTCCAGTGTTTTGGACATTCACCCCTGAACAACTGCAAAATCCTAAAAAACTGGTAGAATGCTTGAAAAAAAGGTGTCATGACTCTGGCAGTTCCAAAGTGACACAAATCACTGTGGCGTGCTGGGGTCTGGCTTGTGCCTATCGAGCTGCAATTGATGCTACTATCAACCTAGTGACAGACCCTGCGGCCGTTCCAGTCCCGGCTTCTGCAGCCACTCCAGATCCAGCTCCCGCAGCCGTTCCAGCTCCAGCTCCCGCAGCTGTCCCGGCTCCAGCTCCCGCAGTCGTTCCAGCTCCCGCAGCCGTTCCAGCTCCCGCAGCCGTCCCGGCTCCAGCTCCCGCAGCCGTTCCGGCTCCAGCTCCCGCAGCCGTTCCAGCTCCAGCTCCCGCAGCTGTCCCGGCTCCAGCTCCCGCAGCCGTTCCAGCTCCCGCAGCCATTCCGGCTCCAGCTCCCGCAGCCATTCCCACTCCTGTGGCTGGGTCAGAGAAACGAACTGTAGCAGTGCAAGTTGCCCCTGCAGAGGGTACTCCAACCCCTGTGGCAGACCCTGTGGCTGGGTCAGAGAAACGAACTGTAGCAGTGCAAGTTGCCCCTGCAGAGGGTACTCCAACCCCTGTGGCAGACCCTGTGGCTGGGTCAGAGAAACGAACTGTAGCAGTGCAAGTTGCCCCTGCAGAGGGTACTCCAACCCCTGTGGCAGACCCTGTGGCTGGGTCGGAGAAACGAACTGTAGCAGTGCAAGTTGACCCTGCAGAGGGTACTCCAACCCCTGTGGCAGACCCTGTGGCTGGGTCGGAGAGGCGAGCTGTAGCAGTGCAAGTTGCCCCTGTAGAAAAGGTGAAAAAGTGGTATAGAGACGCAGGTCGTTTAGAACGCAGAAAGTCTTCTGCTAAGTCTGGGTCTGGAGAAGACGAGGCTGGGCCATCAAGTGTGCAGGAGGATGAAGATGAGGATGAGGATGTCAGTAAGTCAACAGTAACTACCCGAACCCTATACCAGCGTGAGCTACGAGATGTGCGAAAAGATTTTGGTCGCTGTATAAGTGAACAGCTTGTCACCTGGCTGCTCCGGTGCTGGGACACTGGAGCCAATGGTGTGAAATTAGAGGGCAGGGAAGCCAAGCGGTTGGGATCCCTTGCTAGAGATGCAGGCATTGACAAAGCAATTGGAGATGGAGCACGATCTCACAGCCTCTGGAGGCGTCTCCTGTTAGCTGTGAAGGGAAGGTATCCCTACAAGGAAGAACTTGTATGTCTACCAGTCAAGTGGACCACCATGGAGAAGGGAATTCAGTACCTGAGGGAATTAGCCGTACGGGAAGTAATTTATAAGGACTTAAACGATGCACAAACATCCACAGATCCAGATGAAGTCCAGTGTACTCGACCCATATGGCGGAAGTTTGTACGGAATGCACCATCAACATGGGCCAGCACATTGGCAATAATAACCTGGAAAACCGGTGAAGATCCCACAGTGGGTGACATGGCTAAACAACTCCGGGAGTACGAAGGAAATCTCTCCTCTTCCCTACAGGCCTGCGTCTCGGCTGTGGAGAAACTCTCTGAAGAGTTCCACCAACTTAAAGAGAATTTATCTTCCCCCCCACCTGAACAAACCAGTGGCCACCAACTAAAAGAGAATACTTTGGAGAAACTTTTTGAAGAGGTCCAGCAACTTAAAGAGAGTGTATTTTCTTCCCCACCTGTACAAACCAGCGTCTCAGCTATTAGGGGTAAACGTGCATCCATGCAAAGAAGACAATATGGTGGGTACACACCCCGCACCACCCTGTGGTTTTACCTACGTGACCATGGAGAGGACATGAGAAAATGGGATGGAAAATCTACTGAGACCCTAGAGGCACGGGTACGTGAGTTGCAAAAGAAAACAATCGGGAGAAAGGGGTTCTCTGAAAAGTTTGCTGCTCCAACTTCTAGCAGGCAGTCTTTTAAACACAGAAATGAAGATTCTGACCAGGACTAGAGGGGCCCTGCCTCCAGCCAGGGGGAGGAAAGGGACAACCGAGTTTATTGGACTGTGTGGATTCGATGGCCTGGCACGTCTGACGCACAGAAGTATAAGGCTCTAGTAGACACCGGTGCACAATGTACTCTAATGCCATCCAGCTGTAAAGGGCCAGAGCCCATCTGTATTTATGGCGTGACAGGGGGATCCCAGCAGTTAACTGTATTGGAAGCTGAAGTGAGTCTAACTGGAAATGAGTGGCAAAAGCACCGTATTGTGACTGGCACAGATGCTCCGTGCATCCTTGGCATAGACTATCTTAGAAGAGGATATTTCAAGGACCCAAAAGGGTTCCGCTGGGCTTTTGGCATAGCTGCCTTAGAGACAGAGGACATTAAACAGTTGTCTACCTTGCCCGGTCTCTCAGAGGACCCTTCTGTTGTGGGGTTGCTGAGGGTTGAAGAACAGCAAGTGCCAATCGCTACCACAACTGTGCACCGGCGGCAATATCGCACCAACCGAGACTCCCTGATTCCCATCCACGAGCTAATTCGTCAACTGGAGAGCCAAGGAGTGATCAGCAAGACCCATTCACCTTTTAATAGTCCCATATGGCCAGTGCGAAAGTCTAATGGTGAGTGGAGACTAACAGTGGACTATCGTGGCCTGAACGAAGTCACGCCACCACTGAGTGCTGCAGTGCCGGACATGCTAGAACTCCAGTACGAACTGGAATCAAAGGCAGCCAAGTGGTATGCCACAATTGATATTGCTAATGCATTTTTCTCCATCCCTCTAGCAGCAGAGTGCAGGCCACAGTTTGCTTTCACTTGGAGGGGAGTCCAATATACTTGGAATCGGCTGCCCCAGGGGTGGAAACATAGCCCTACCATTTGCCATGGTCTGATCCAGTCTGCGCTGGAGCAGGGGGAGGCTCCTGAACACCTGCAGTACATCGATGACATCCTTGTGTGGGGTGACACTGCAGAGGAAGTTTTCGAGAAAGGGAAGAAAATAGTCCAAATCCTTCTGAAGGCCGGTTTTGCCATAAAACAAAATAAAGTTAAAGGACCTGCACGAGAGATCCAGTTTTTAGGAATAAAATGGCAAGATGGACGTCGTCAAATTCCAATGGATGTGATCAACAAAATAACAGCTATGTCTCCACCAACTAGCAAAAAGGAAACACAAACTTTCCTAGTGTCGTGGGGTTTTGGAGAATGCATATTCCAAATTACAGTCTGATTGTAAACCCGCTCTACCAAGTAACTCGTAAGAAGAATGCTTTTGAATGGGGCCCTGAGCAACGACAAGCCTTTGAACAATTAAACAGGAAATAGTTCATGCAGTAGCCCTTGGGCCAGTCCGAACAGGACCAGATGTAAAGAATGTGCTCTACACCGCAGCCGGGGAGAATGGCCCCACCTGGAGCCTCTGGCAGAAAGAACCTGGGGAAACTCGAGGTCGACCCCTGGGTGTTTGGAGTCGGGGGTACAGAGGATCTGAGGCCCGCTATACTCCAACCGAAAAGGAGATATTGGCAGCATATGAGGGAGTTCGATCTGCTTCGGAAGTGGTCGGTACTGAAGCGCAGCTCCTCCTGGCACCCCGACTGCCGGTACTGGGTTGGATGTTCAGAGGAAGGGTCCCCTCTACACATCATGCAACTGATGCTACATGGAGCAAGTGGGTTGCACTGATTACTCAGCGGGCTCGAATAGGAAACCCCAGTCGCCCAGGAATCCTGGAAGTGATTATGGACTGGCCAGAAGGCAAGTACTTTGGGATATCGTCAGAGGAGGAGGTAGTCCGTGCTGAAGAAGCCCCACTGTACAACAAGCTACCAGAAAATGAGAAGAAATATGCCCTGTTCACTGATGGGTCCTGTCGTATTGTGGGAAAGCATCGGAGATGGAAAGCTGCTGTATGGAGTCCTACACGACGAGTTGCAGAAGCTGCTGAGGGAGAAGGTGAATCGAGTCAGTTTGCAGAAGTGAAAGCCGTTCAGCTGGCCTTAGATATTGCTGAACGAGAAAAGTGGCCAGTTCTCTATCTCTATACTGATTCATGGATGGTAGCAAATGCCCTGTGGGGGTGGCTACAACAATGGAAGCAGAACAACTGGGAACGCCGGGGCAAACCCGTCTGGGCTCCTGCATTGTGGCAAGATATTGCTGCCTGGGTAGAGAACCTGGTTGTAAAGGTACGCCATGTAGATGCTCATGTGCCCAAGAATCGGGCTACTGAAGAACATCAAAACAACCAGCAGGTGGATCAGGCTGCTAAGATTGAAGTGGCTCAGGTGGACCTGGACTGGCAACATAAAGGTGAATTATTTATAGCCCGATGGGCCCATGACACCTCAGGCCATCAAGGTAGAGATACAACATACAGATGGGCTCGTGACCGAGGGGTGGACCTGACCATGGACACTATAGCACAGGTTATTCATGATTGTGAAACATGTGCTGCAATTAAACAAGCCAAACGGTCAAAGCCTCTCTGGTATGGAGGACGATGGCTGAAATACAAATATGGAGAGGCCTGGCAGATTGATTACATCACACTCCCCCAAACCCGCAACGGCAAGCGCCACGTACTTACAATGGTGGAAGCAACCACCGGATGGCTGGAAACATATCCTGTGCCCCATGCCACCGCCCGGAACACTATCCTGGGCCTTGAAAAGCAAGTCCTATGGCGACATGGCACCCCAGAAAGAATTGAGTCAGACAATGGGGCTCATTTCCGAAACAACCTTATAGACACTTGGGCCAAAGAACATGGTATTGAGTGGGTGTATCACATCCCTTATCATGCACCAGCCTCCGGGAAAGTTGAACGATACAATGGACTGTTAAAGACTACACTGAGGCAATGGGTGCTGGGACATTCAAAAAATTGGGAAACACATCTGGCAAAGGCCACCTGGTTAGTCAATACTAGAGGATCTGCCAACCGAGCTGGACCTGCCCAATCAAACCTGTTACGCACTATAGAAGGGGATAAAGTTCCTGTAGTGCACGTAAGAAACATGCTGGGTAAGACAGTCTGGGCTACTCCCGCCTCAGGAAAAGGCAAGCCCATTCGTGGGATTGCTTTTGCTCGGGGACCTGGATGCACTTGGTGGGTAATGCAAGAGAATGGGGAGGTCCGGTGTGTACCTCAAGGGGACCTAATACTGGGTGAGAATAGCCCATGAGTTGAATTATAATATGTTAATTATCATATAACACTGTATGTCACCGCTACAATGGTTGCTATATATCATAGATGAAAATGGTGATTAATTAGAAAGTATTGGAAAGAGTGTAACCTGAGCATGACATAAATGGTATGGAATAAGGGGTGGATATCTGTCCTGGTTTCAGTTAGGACAGAGTTAATTTCCTCCTAGTAGCTGGCAGGGTGCTATGTTTTGGATTACAATGAGAAGAGCGCTGATAACATGCTGATGTTTTAATTGTTGTAGAGCAGTGCTTACACCAAGCCAAGGACTTTCAGCTTCTCGCTCTGTCCTGCTAGCGAGCAGGCTAGGGATGCAGCAGAAGCTGGGAGGGGACAGACCCAGACAGCTGACC